>NW_003546310.1:189342-193546 GCF_000090795.2 Amphimedon queenslandica | reverse complement strand
GAAAAAGAGAGAAGAGAGAGGGGGAGAAAGAGAGAGGGAGAAAGAGAGTGTTAAAGTAATTAATTATAATCCTTACAATAATCATGTACATGCATATGTACATGTATGCAAGGTTAGTACATTACATGTACTGTAAATGTTCATCTACAATGTACGCAAAGTTTTCAGTAAAGGTTATACAACGAGGTGGAGGTATCTATGGCATTTATCATACCAAGGGCCATAGGCCTAAGGTATGATAAGGCCATGGATACCAACACAGAGTTGTATAACCATGCACCTTCTACCATGTACTAAAACTCTTGCTAGTTTAGCATTCCTGACGGTAAGAATTTGCTGTGCAATGACAGACAATACTTCAATATCCATACGATTGAACTCATCAAAACAGCACCAGGCACCAGGCTGGGCCAGGCCAGAGAAGCATGTATTATACATATATTGAAAATCAGCTAACCAGTAGTTCTTGTAGAAGTATAAGCATAATGCATACATTCATCAATTATATCTAAGATGCTTTCTAATTAATGCATCTGGAGTGGGTGGGAATAACAGAACAGTAACACGAGTGATAGCATCACTTAAAACATTCATGCTACTACATTAAATCATGCTCCTCCAAAACAGAACATAAATCTCACCGGTATAATATATACAACCAGGAGCTAGTAGAACCAGTACAACCAGTAGCTTCTGACAGTACACGGTAAGTCGGCATTGTCATCACTTGGGCCTTACTCTAAAGCACGGAGACGCAAAAATAATGATACATTCAAAGAACCATAAATAACTCACTACAACAAGTTTGAAACTCAGAACATAGTTTAATCTAATAAGCTAAGTACAATCAATGACAACGAGCAAAGAACAACGTGTGGCTGGGGTGTGGTCAAGCTTGAGTGACGTGACATGACGTGATTAGACGTGTGATCCAGTAATCATTTCGAGTTGCGTACGTTGGTAGCAGGAGTTTTTGCAGCGATTTCTACAGTATAATTCTACTTACAAGTTTTTTTCAAAACTAAACTCGGACCATATTTGTAAAGGCAGTTCGCAATGGCACTGGTCATGATAGATACAGAGAGTACTGTGGAAGATGTGGTAGCCTACTTGAAGGAGACATTAAAGATCTCGCAAGAATTTTGCGAGTATTTTTTCAGGTAAGTATTGCTTACATGATAATGATATCATTAACCTATCAATATTCACAGATAACTACATCGATGGAGAAGTGTTCCTTCACCTCACAAAGGAAGACCTCTGCCGCATAATAAAGCCCACCGGTATTTATTGTAAAATTTATAGATCCATCGAGAATCTAAGAGGAAGAGACAAAGGAGAGGTATTATATATAGTGTGCACTTGACTATACTGATATGTGATGCTATTTTGCACAGAGTTCTCAGCCCAGTGAGTCTGCAGCAAGTTTGGTGCAAATTCCCAGCAGTAGTGGCACAGCATCAAAGCAATGTGGAGAGTGGGTATCTCGTTTCGCCATTCCCAAGAAATTCAGCCCCAGAGTAGAACGATTTTTTAGTGGCGAGGAAAAAGTTTTGGGACGGGCCATGCGAACCGAGATAATTAATGCCATATATTCAAGGTATTGTAGTTATTTAAATTGAAATGTTATTAACAGTATTGCACAGAATGTACCAGGAAACCAATGCCCCAACTGCAGGAGAATATAATGCTGTATGCCAACTTCTTGTAGAGAAGTTCCCGGATCTCAGAGATGAAGATCAAAAGCATCCCTATGTAAGTTAGCTAGTATAAATTGCCTACAACCATTGATTAAAGCATTAGTACTTAGAACTTTGTAATTTTTAAATGTTTACTCCCGTTTGTTCCTATATAATATGCATCTTTATATGTATCATACACTTTTCATGAAGCACATGCTATTATACCAAAAAATGCATGGTTACATTTTCATTTTGGGCTTTAGTTGCTGTACTAATTAATAGTGACACCGTCCATGCAATTGGCTAGTATTATTACTAATTTATATAATAGTCCAAGGCTTACCATGAAAAGTACATAATTATAGCTATTATAACAAGTTATAACGAATAATATTATGGACTATATGCTAAGATAATCATGCTCCATAATAATGCATGTCGAAATTATTTTGTGATGGCCTTATGGGATATACAACTGGCTATAATCACCAGTTCAGTTACACTTGGACTCTAAAATTTATTATTCTTTTTGCTATGTAATTTATATCAAGAGTGGATAATTATTTAGGGAGAGTGTCTAACCTGCCTATATTCTGTGATACCACAGCGCGTAAGTTTACATAAGGCAGCATGCAGCATTGCTCTTTGAACTGTTATCACATCAGCCATGCTTAGCAGATGTAGGCAGGTACTTAATAAACCAAACGGACACGCCCAAGCCACGTTTTTAGTCATGGCCAGTGCGCTTGGTGAAGAGAGTGAAACTGATGAGCTGTACTACAACCCAGACGATGATCTGTTACCCAAAGGAACACCAGAGACATCAGCAAAAGAAAGTACAACCAGTAAATCCAAAAGATTGAAAAAAGGCTCCGCTGAAAAAGGTAAACAACGTCAGAAACACATTTTGACCAAGAAAGAAATCGCTCTCGTAGTAAAGCACATTAAAACTTTTAAATTTGTGGACCTATTGAATCATGTAAAGAAAGAACTCACAGCTAAGTGCACTGGAGATCTAGATAAGCCTGTCATGGATGCATTAGTGAAAGATGACAGCTTGCTGAAGGAGTTGATTCTGCACCATCAAGCAACATTTGTGTCTCTTTATAGCCAAGTATCCAGTAAGGGAAGAGAAAAATTCTTAAATTTTCAAATAGAGTGGTACAACCAATGCAGCATATTCCTTGCACCAAAGGATTTTCAAATTTCCAATATTATTAAAGACCCTTCAGCTGGAACTTTGACAACCCAATTGCTATGGCAAAATTTTTGCCATTATGATTCCTCTCAGTTGCCACAGCAATATTATCAAAGTGTAATAATTCATCTGTCATCAATTATGTACGAGTACTTACTACAACAAGTGCATTCCTTTCAAGCCATTTCATTGTCTGGCTCTTCAAATAGCAGCCAAGAGCAACACAATGGAGTAATCGATGAAGATGATGTTTATTATCGTCTTGGTGGAGTCATAATAGCAGAAATGCTTAAAGTCCGTTACAAATACATCAAAAGGTGTAGTGAAGCCCGTAGAAATGAGCTATCTGACGAAATCACAATTCTACAAGCAATTAATTCCAAAGATAAAGGTGGTATGCCAGCCTATCTGCAGTACCGTGATTTAGGCTACATGTACAGTCCACAAGCTGCTTTTGTATCATTCTTCTGTGACATTGACAAATGCGTAAGACAAGTTGTAAATGAATCTGGATTTAAAGAATATAGAGATGAAGTTGTGGAGGTATAGATTGAAGTGTTACATTGACTTATTTTTGTTCATTTTATATAGGTGGCACATTCAACATTACAGAAGCAAGAAGTACTGAGAGAAAAGTTCCATTTATGCTTAAATGAAGTTATCCCGTCTGAAAATGACCTGATTGACTCTGCTAAGAAAAATGTCTGCCTTGAAATCATCAGAAAGTTCTGTAACATACGAATCAAAGAGTTTATGACAGTACAGCAACAAAAAATTGCTTCTGAAACTGGGCATGCGTCAACTAAAGGTCAAAATCTACGCGACTCACTTTTAACTCATCATACACAAATACAATCTCGTGTTAGAATGTGAATCTTACTATTAAATTATTTATGTAAATGCTAAAAGCCTTTAAATTAAATTATTATAATAACTTAGTGAGTGCAATACTACATGCAGGTTTACATTTGCATGATCAGTTACTAATCTTTCCATACTGTTTCTTCTTTAATGGAAGTTCAACAGTTGACAGCTCTTCATCTCTGTAATCCTTTCCGCTTTCATGGGAAGCAACAACTTGCTTCACTAGATGAGCTGCACGAGCAGTGTAATAATTGCCTGCATCCAATTTTCCTCCGCAAGTATGCTTGTATTGGCTGAAGATAGCCTCAACAGCAGACCCTGACAGGCGCAAGGGGGAAATGAAATATCCAGGATGTTTCCTAAGGAAACTTTCACAAAGTGCAGTGAAACCATACATATCTATTCTTAAAAGATCAAATGCTATAAAATGGAAAATAAAAATTTAGTATAATGGTCAGAA
>NW_003546310.1:178199-189332 GCF_000090795.2 Amphimedon queenslandica | reverse complement strand
CTTTGAAGAAAAGAGTGCATTTATCATGTTTTTGAGCTACAAGTTCAAATAGATCAAGCACGAAAAATAAATGTATGAATATACCTGGTGTGTCGGACAAATCATCCAATATATGTATTCTGAAGGATCAAATGGGTTTCTCATAAAAGGTTTAACTTCGAAAGGGTCTTCTTTATCTGTAGCCGGATTGAAATAATAGGATAAATTCAATATTAACAACTGTACCTATATCAATTTGATACACCCCACTGCAACCATGTGTTGCTTTAATTAATGCTAGATTGGAAGATGCTCCATCACAAACAATAGCTGATGTCTTTAGCCCATGTAGATGAAACAATTTTATTGTTTCATAGACACATGACAAAGTATACTTACTCTCCAACGATTTAGCACATGTATAGTAAGGTCCAATGATATCGAAATCAGTGGTAAGATCCCTCCATATAAACTGAAGTATGTAGGATGTCTGCTGAACACCATCATTCTCAAGTACACGGAAAATGTCAGCCAGTGATGAAAAATCTGTGTGATTCATTGACAAGCCAATCAATTGTTGGTTACGAGAATTCCACATTAGCCTATTTATAACTTTCACTTCATCATAACTCAATACTCCATCTTTGCAAGACTCCTTCTTCCCATCATTAACTCGCTTATGACAATGCATGAGGAATTGTCCTATTTGGTCCTCAATACAAGCATTATTGGCTCCAGGTTCATGGAGAAAAGCACTCATGTAGGCCTGTAGTGTTGAACGACCTGGTAACTGTAAAATTTTGAAAGACTTAAGGGCCTCATATGCAGCTGGGCTACGTACATAAACAGAAAGAGCTAAGCGAATAGTAATGGAGCTCCATCTATTACTCCGTTTTCCTGATTCTGAATAAAATATCATAAGACAACAAATTAAAATGTACACTTACTGTTTCTCAACTGATCCTCCTGAAATTCCTTTTGGTCTCTTTCCTTGTCACTTTTCCATACTTCTCGTAATTTAGAACCTACTCCATGCTTATCACCTTCAACGAAGAGTTTTTCTAGCTCATCCGAGCAGTTCTGCTCAATTGATGTTACAACTGCTTCCATTTCTTCATCTTGATCATCATCGAGGGGTATTTCTGTATGTTCAAATGCATATAATCTGCGTTTAATGTTACCCATCACCATCTTTTGGTTTTTCCTACGCTGGGATTGACTATCGGGTGACATATACATTAACTTAGCATTGGAAGATGCTTCAGTACGTTTAAGCTTTTTATGTGGACTTTCTGCAGCTGTACGACGAGCTTGATGCTCTAAATCACACCTCAAACGAACACACGATGGGCATATTACAATAACAGCTTTCTTTTGTTCAATTGTAGCTGTTTTAGAAAGCTTGTACCACAAACGGCAGTTAACAGAATCAACACGAAATAGTGGCACCTCAGACTTGCGTAGACTTTTGATATCAAATCTTATGACTTCCTTGTGCTGTTGGTATTCCATTTCATCTATGCCAGGACAAAACTTGTAAGAATTAGACTCTGGGTGATACCTCTCACAAAGCTGCATGACATCTGTTGGGTTGATTAGAGTCCCACTCTCGATTTCCTTCAAAAATATATGGACTACATACTCTTGACCTTTAATCAAGATCCTACATCGAGAGATTAAGCCTAGTGGTGGGTGATTATGAAGCATCTGGTGTTGAATTACTAGACAGGGTCCATGTTCAGAATCACATTTCACGACAGTGAATCCTTCAAGATCTTTCAAAATATCATATACAGAGTCGAAAAACACCACATTCTGTACATTATGAGTGGTTTCTTGCTGTAATTCTGCTTCAAATTCGGTAGTATCGCCTTCAAGGTTGTAGCTTACAGCACACGCCATTTTAATTAAAGCACCGCCCTAACCGCACCCTTCAATCAATATTAAAGTTAAAAGATCAATGCAATTGACACGCAAGGCGTTTATAGAGATTACTGAATTCTTAGACAGTATACTTCAATATACGGATGTAAACTTACGCGCTGTGGTATCACAGAATATAGGCAGGTTAGACACTCTCCCTAAATAATTATCCACTCTTGTTTATATGAATGATGCTAATTTTCAGTTTTGCTTTGAGTGTGTGTCATGAAAGTTTGTGTATTATAATGTCACATTAACCTGTTCCTTTATCTAGTTCTATCATTATACAGCAATATTAAACTTTCATTTTAGCCATTATTGATATACCTTTTAATTTTTTTACAGAATACATGGAAGCAGCAACTTCGATGGAAGTTTAAGAATGGGAGGAGGGGGCAAGGTACCAGTAACAAAAGGTAAACAAAACGTTGCAAAAGAAATCTGTACAATAGCAAATTTTTAGATCAAAGAAAAGGCACATAGATGGCATTATAGAAGAAGATGAGTACAGAAAGTTAATTGCAGATCTCAAGCGAGAATGGTCTCAAAAAAAGAAGCACCACTCGAAAGTGAAAGACATTATGTCTGCAACATTTGCCAACAGGCAGACTTGGATTGTATCGGGTGAGCCAGCGGTGTTGGAGGTGTTAGACACTTTCCCATGCTTGGAGAGAGCAAACTATGTAAGACACAATGTGTTATTTGTTTGGTTTTATACATGTTACTGCATGCTAATAATATTTTTAGTTGGAACTGGAATTGAAGTTGTTACTTGGGAAGGAGGAAAGCAGTGACTTCATGGTTGAGTGGCCTCTATGGAGAGATAAAGTCTTATTGTATGTGATATCAACAAAGTTTTAACAATACATAATAATTTCTCACAGATATGTTGATGCTGAAAAAACAACCATGAAGAGGTTGAATAAAATAGCAACTCAATACAAATCTGAAAAGGAAAGACTGAAACAATTTGATGGTAAGAATGTGGATGTACATGCAGCTACACAATTTTTGTCTGATAGATACTCTTGAAGACTTGCAAGACTTCTTTGCCCTTCAATATTTTCAGTCTATACTGTCATATCGGGCTGAAAAGCAGATTATCTATTCTTTTTCAGTGAGCCAGTTCTTACACACCTTTAATATAATTGTTACTATTCCAATAGGATGATGTTAATGTGGATGACGTCATACGTGACATTGCTATCTCCCAGCCTTGTCTTGTGAGGTTTTTGTCTGATGTGGGATGTCCCAAGTATCACATTGTGATTGAGGGGCAAATGCTACATAAGGTGACAAGTACAAGGAAGGCGTTATTGAATCTGATTGCTGCATATTACGTCTTCAACATATCATATCCCCCACTGCAATCTGCCACTCTTATATTCATCCAGCACTATATTATGAACATTACCTTCGAAAAGAAGCTGCCTTCCTCAGTGGCAGCATTGGGATCTAATCTTATCAGAATTGATCTGCAAGATATGGATTAAGATAACTTTAATATTAACAGAATTATTCTTTATTTTGTTTTTGAAATCATAATATTCTTTCCTTTTATTTTACATTAACTTTTGGCTCCTTTACTGTAATTTTAAATCAAATTAAAAATTTCAAATCAAATTAAAAATACTTCGACAGCACAAAATTTTAAGCATTACAAAAAATATGAAAATGCAATAAAAAACAACTGCTTAGTACTGCCTACGCAAGAGTGGCGAGTCCAATGATCCCATTCACATGTGAGTGATGATTTGTTGTGCTGAGAAGTCAATGGCTGGTAGGTTATTCCAGATACAAACAATCCTGTAGAAGTAAAATTGATGACTTTTAGATTCGACGTTGGAGTTTACTTTGAGTCGAGGATTGAGTAGAGGAATTCCTGAAGACATAATCCAGAATTGACATATTTACAGAGGGGCATTTGAGGGCATTTACAAACTACATCATAAACAAATAAACTTAAACTTGTAAACAATGCTCATTTCAGAAGCCTAAATAAAAAATTTATAATACAGAAATTTTGCAGTGTGCATGCACTTAAGTGTTTATAAAGTGCAAGTGTAAAGCCAAATAAAAGTTTGAGCTTGCAATAAAAGCACAAGGAAGATAATGAATAATTGTGGGAAGCCTGCATGTGCACACAAGAAAGCTACAATAACAATTAATATTTCTCTCTCAAAATTATAATGTCAATAATTATACAGTAGAATTTGCTTTCACATTTAGTCTATGTTAATGTTTGTCAATAATAGCTAGTCCAGACTCCTCAAGACGTTATTCATTTCGCTCATGTTGCTCAAAATTTTTTTAAAGAAAAACCAATTTCCGAAAACAGTACAACTATAAACATAATGTCAAAAAATGATGCCAAACATGATGAGAAAACTATAGTTAAAACAGTAAAGGCATAATGATTCAAAGAGAGTGAAGTATGGGTAGTAGAAGTAACATTATGCTGTCTATAAAATTTATGTTAATGACATCCTGTCATCATTAATGGCGGAGGTAAAGAGTACAAGGTAAGTGACAAATGATGAACGTAAACAACTTATTCTCCATCAACACACAATAAATATCAGGTCAGAGTTAGATTCAATTTAAAAACTATTACATAGAGTGAAAAAGTAAAGGTAGTATCAGAAAAGTTTACGATCACTAAAGACATCAAGGATATAGCACATTATATAGCATACATGTTAAATAATGTACAGTTAGCTCGAACGAATAATTTTGAGCACATTTTCATTGAAAACACAAATTTTTTAAAGACTAAAGCAAATATTAGCAGTAAAAAAACAGCAATAGCTTCTAAAATAATTTTGGCAGCCTAGGCATCAAAAAGGAATCATTGCTATAATTGTCATCAGTGTGTCACATAATTTTAAAAACATACTATTAAATCATCTAAGGTATGTACAATTTATACTTGAAGGCTCTTCCATTATGGTTACGAACTTGATTTCGACAGCAAAAATATGTGTATATATGTCATAATACCGTACAGTGATAAATTTCAAAGTTAAACAGTGACAATGAATAATACATACCCACCAGCCCATTCACAAAACAAAATGTATCAATGCACTTATGCTGTCACTCATCTCATCACTACCTTGGCTCATGCCTTGACTACTATATATATACATCAATCACTACAGACACGTAAGTCGTTCAAGAAACTCGGGAGTGAGAAGCTGAAGGACTTTAGGCTGGAAAGATTTAAATACTCGGTCTCAGAGCACTGCAGTTGATCGCTACCCAAAGCTGAAATGGACTGGCTAATGCTGTCCAAGACAACTGGGACTGACTCACTCCATAGATACGGGACAGTGAACTCTAAGCCTATAACACCAGCAGGGCGGAGCTTTCTGTTTCTGACTAATGAAGTTTTGAGTTGGCTGCTGGAGTTTGTAGTGTGTTCCTGTGTGTTCGGTAGTGTTTCTTACTTACTAGTTTTTTTCAAAACTACACTCAGACCTTCTTTTACAATTCCAGTGTTCTTTTCAAGTTGTTGCAGTAGATCTACCTTATTATCATGGATTGCCCTTTTCATGACTGTAGTGAGAAATTTCACATTCTTCGTGCTTACCTGTCTCATGTAAGACTTGTTCATGAGGGGAGCTTGATTCGTTGTAATCTTGGACTACATTGTACCACTAGTGGTAGATCATTTAGAAAGTTCACTACTTTTCGAGATCATGTCTACGCACATCATGGACATGCCACTGGCACAAGTAAAGCATTGCCAATCTTCACAATGTTATTAGTAGTTTTTGTCTAGATTCAATTCATAATGAAGCTTCTGACAAAGCATCAAGAGAAGTTTCTGATGATAATGAAAATCGGAATAGAGGAGATGATGGAAATGGACCTTTGCAAGATGATTTTAATGGACCTTTGGATGACGATGTGAATGTAAGTCATTTTTATGAGTAATACTCTGAACTGCACACATACAAAAGACTAAAGATTGATTTTACTCTTATGGCAAAATGAAGTGAAATGTTGGTTTGTCTTAGAATCATACATGTTATATTTTAGTGAAATGTTAAATAATTGATAGATTTTACTTTTCTCAAATTGCATTAATCAGTCTAAAAAATAATGGTTTATTCTGGTAATCCAAGATTGTGGCCACAAAAGCCTAGCCAGTTTAGATGGTATAGTTCATGATATTGCAAATGATTATGTACAGTAATTAGTGTTGTTTTGGTATGAACATTTGTTTTGGTTATAGTTTTAGTTATAGTTTGAATGGTCACTTTTCTTTTAGTTTTAGTATTAGTTTTAGTTTAATTCTTCAATGCTTTTTAGTTTTAATTTAGTTTTAGTTTGGAACTTGAATAATGTTTTAGTTCTAGTTTTAGTTTAGTTTCAGACTTTGATTTTCTTTTAGTTATAGTTTAGTTTTAGTTTTTCCCTTTCAAAATAAATTTAGTTTAGTTTTAGTACTTAAGAAAAGTTTTAGTTTTAGTAAAAAATTGAGTAAATATATCCCATAGCACTAGCCATTTTCTAAAATTACAAGCACAGTGTGGTAACCAGGTGTATATAACATATGCATGCATGACCTGTAACTAACTAAAATATATTTTGGTTTATAACATGTAATTGTATTAGTTTTATTTTTTTTTTGAAAACATTGACTTTTAGTTATAGTTTTAGTTTAGTTCTTTTACTCTGTTTAACTTTTAGTTTTAGTTGTAGTTTTAGTTTAAACCTCCAATGACTTTTAGTTTCAGTTTTAGTTTTAGTTTACTAAAAGTAAAATGGCTTACTAAAAGTACTTTTAGTTTTAGTTATAGTAAACCAAAACAACACTAACAGTAATAAGGCGCGGCCAGACAAGTAATAATCATTTAGTTGTCAAACATACATGTACATGTAATTACTGCTGTCCTGACTTTTTGAACCTATTTGATATAAGCCCTTTGATCACTTTTTAGGAAGAACCTGACATTAATTTGGAAGATATAACAGCTCTATGGGTCTTGAAGCTCAGAGAAATGTATAAGCTTCCTGTTTCAACTGTTGAAGATTTGGTTCATGATATGGAAGGTTTTATTTTGCGGATACTTTCTGACCTGACAGCTAACCTGAAACAGTTTGAACCCAACGTGTCCGGCATTTTGAACAAGTACTATGGGATCTTTGCTGATGTAAAGTCTGGGTACAAACAGAATAAGGTCATTAAGGAACGATTTCACGTTGTGGTAAATAAACATGTACATGTAGAATTACGAGTGAACAAAATTATTATACATTTATGCACAGGAACCAATAGAAGTAACTTTGGGTAGTCGATGGAAAGTAACTGGAACGTCAAGGAGGAGGCGAAAGAAGAGAGTCAATGATACCATTATGTATGTCCCTATTCTAGAGAATATCGAACGAATAATGCAAGACAATGAAACCTTTTCACAGGTACTTGACTAATGAATTAAAGTTGTACATTGTGTATATACATGTATAACATATGTGTTATGTCTACATGTAGATTCAGTCACCTCATTTTAGCACTGATGGGTATAAGAGGGATTTTTGTGATGGAGCTCTAAGTAGAGAAAATCCTCTCTTTTCTATGGATAATGGAGCATTGCAAATCATATTGTATTATGATGACCTTGAACTATGCAATCCTTTAGGTTCTAGAAAGAGTATTCATAAGTTAGGTTAGTTGTGATAGATATAGACACTCTAATTTTTGAATGGTAAAAAATGATTTGACTCTTCATTTAAAGGTGTCTTTTACTATACCCTTGCTAATTACAACAACAGAAGCCAACTAAGGCACATTCATTTGGCAGCTATTGCCCTGACATCTGTAATCAAAAGGTACTCCATGGCTTCAGTGTTAGAGTATATTGTGAGTGATATCAAGAAACTGGTAAGTCATAATTCCAAATTGTGTGCTATGTCATGGTAATTAACTGTATAGGAAGAAGGACACCAAATAAACCTAAATGGCAGGCAAATTGAAATTAAAGGCTCGATAGCAGCTGTGTCTGCTGACAATCCAGCATCAAGCTCATTAGGAGGATTCAAAGAGGGAGGAAGAGCGAATAGAGGTTGCAGGCATTGTATGATCAGTGACCTTTCATCAGAGGTACATACATGTACAGTATATGTAGACATATGGACAGTGTACTTCAAAGTAATGTAACAACAATTAACACCTTTATGTGAATGAACTTACACACAAAAGTTAAGATGCTGTAAATCGGTTTGTTATGGATATTTTGATCATATACATGTAGTTGCCTTACTACTCCAAACTGACTATTGCCCTACTATTTATGGAGATACTGTATCCATTTATATGATATTACAAGTTTTTCTGTGAACATAAGTAACGAATACTTTTATGGTGCTCACAAATGTTAACCCATAAAATATTTTCCATTGTGCTCAATGCATTATGTAGACACATGGTGTGTTGCTTATAAATTAGCTAGAAATTCCATGCTCACCATTGTTAATTTTATTTTGAATGATAGTTTTCTGAAAGAAATTTAGTGCTACGTACTCAAGAGGAGCATCTTTCTCATTGTCAGTCTGTGGCTTCAGATGATAGGGTAACAGTATTATATTTATTTATGAAACTAATGCAAATTTAGGCATCAAGGGAGTATGGAGTAAACTCTACTAGTCCTCTCCTGAAACTGAAATACTTTAACATGTGTAATGGTGGATTGATACCAGATGTAATGCACGACATACTGGAAGGTACATTATTAGTTTTTTGATGTTTGTAGTCGTTACACATCTTTAGGCGTAATGGTTCTAGAAACCAAATATATGTGGCAGAACTTCATTTATGAAGAACGGTATTTCACTCTATCTAATTGAAACGAAATTATTTTGAACTTTGAGTATGGCTTTATGAAAAGCTGTGATAAACCATCACCATTGGCATCTGACTACATTAGAGAAGCATCTAGGAAGTTGGGACAGTCAGGTATAAATAAGATTTTTAATATGCAGTGGACTTTATTTTTACTATAGCATCACAAATGTGGCTTTTATGTCGTTTGTTGCCCCTTATGATTTACCGATTTATACCACCTGGCAACAATAATTGGGAGAACTTTGTTTTGTTGCTTAAAATCGCAGATTATCTCCTGTCTCCTGTTATCACAGATGAGGATTGTCTATATTTAAAAGTATTTATCACAAAACTAAATTTAATTATGATATACATGTATTTTAAGGTATTAATTGAGGACCACCATGAAGAGTTTGTCAGGTTGTACCCATTTGTTGCAGTAACTCCAAAGATGCACTACATGGTCCATATGCCCAGGCTGATGATGCTGTGAGTACATTGTATATTTTATGATTATGTATTGTTGTCTTGTGTAGTTATGGTCCTTTGGTTAAGTTGTGGACAATGAGGTATTTACATCTAAATTGATTACTGCAGTTGAATTGTTGTTCTGTTATATGTAGATTTGAGGCAAAGCACCAGTATTTTAAGAATATTTCCCAAAAATGTGGGAATTTTATTAATATTGCCAAAACATTGGCTAATAGGCATCAGATGATGCAAGTATATTATTTGCATAACACAGATGCTGATTTTTCTCTTGGACCAGGTTTGTGTTTTGTGCTTAAAATTACATGTACTTTATCTTAATTCTTTGTAGTAATTAGTTGTAACATTGCGAACGGACATCAGCAACTGCTTGATATCGAAGGGAATGATATTCAGATGTATGTCCATTTGTTTTGGTGCATGTGTTTTAATATTTAATTTGCTCTATAGGGTAAAATGGATGCGAGCTGGGACGATTTTGATTAAAAAACCCTGTCTCCTTCTTAGTGAGGTCTCAGATTTTCCGTCCTTCGTTTTACTTAAGTATATATATGTCCATAAAAACGACATATATTATGTTAGAGAGGTATTTTCCACAGAATATATATCAAGGGACTATCACTGCCATGTACTGAAAAGTACTGGTGTAACTGATTTTATTAAGAATTGCTTGCATTCTCATCACCCTTATCCTATGCACTTAAGGTACTGTGAAGATTTACAAAGTAATGTAGCAGTACCAAAACACATAATCAGCTGTCTTATGTAATTTGTACCAATTATTAGTGTTATTATTATGTTGTTTATCTTCATTTTTAAAATGGAATAAATTATAAGTTGCGCATGTGCAGTGAGCATTTCCATGGTATTAATTTTATTGGTTAAGAAGTTACCCACAAAATCAGCAAAATTAAATACTCCATGGAATTTTCTAGCTGTATGGTATGGTCAATTTTATGAATCAAAATCATCAATCAATGGCTTCCTGCATTTTTGTGGTGAATCAAATGCCTTTGCTGCACCCACAATAGCCTTTTTGAGTTAAGGGTGTATAAAAGCAGCAGTGCTTTTCTAGCTCCTTCAAGCTTTGTAGTGCATATATTGGAATAAGGCAATACCCAATTTTTGGAGGTGCACATCATTGTGCACCAATTCATATTACAAAAATAATAATAGTGTGATATTATGTCATTTGATGTGTATATCTCCTGCACAAATCTAATTCTGATGTCTAATTTTGTGCATTCTACATGCAATAAAGAAACCTTGACTTCTCTGCTCTGCCTTGTTCTATTATTGCTCTCTCCTATGTCCTTTTGTTACCCTGTTATTTAATCTTTTTTTACTGTTTGCAACCTAGATACAAATGTCTGTTTTTGTTGGTGGAATTTTTTTTGAATTTTAAAACTGTGAAATTAGCGAAGTTAAATCCCCATGACATCATAGTACATCTAGTGATGGTGAAATATGCCCCCTATACTGTAATTACACCATGCATTACTATCCTCTTAGCCTATAAACATGTATGATAGCTAGTCAGGCATTAATTCAGCTAATAGTCATTGGCACCCAATCAACTGCAGAATGGACCCATAAGACTGTAGCTCCTGTCTTTTTCTACATACTACACTGCACTGCACTATACACTAGAATCACACGAGCAGCCCTTCTGGTTTTTACTAACTATTAATTAACCAGCGGTACAATACTCTCATGAGTGTTGCTAACGTAAAACCAAAGGTATGAAAGTTATCTCCATTCATAATAGTTAAATTCTTCAACGAATTATCCATCACAAATTAAAACAAATATCACAATCAACTATAATTGATAAAATACACAATGCCAGTAACAATAATAGTGCTCCATTTTATGATACCAGATAATATAACGAGGGATCATCATTATAATAC
>NW_003546310.1:172778-177750 GCF_000090795.2 Amphimedon queenslandica | reverse complement strand
TCGTGCCATCATGCCATCAGTTACCATCTCTGCCATGGCAGAGACCAACTCCGGCGGTCGGCCATATATGGAAGACTACATCGCCGTCTACCTCTCTCCCAAGGAAAGCCTCCTCTCCAATCCCCTTATGAGAGAGCAGGCTTTTGTGGGGGTATTTGACGGTCATGGTGGGAAAGAAGCGGCTAAGTACGCAAGGGACCATCTCTGGAGCGTCGTACAAAATCAGCCCAAGTTCCTTACTCAAGATTCACAGAGCGTTAGAGAAGCGATCAGCAATGCCTACCTCCAATTACACAACACAATGCAAGAAAGCAGAGGTGGGCTTCTGAGCATGAG
Source organism: Amphimedon queenslandica (assembly GCF_000090795.2). Lineage (NCBI taxonomy): Eukaryota > Metazoa > Porifera > Demospongiae > Haplosclerida > Niphatidae > Amphimedon > Amphimedon queenslandica. The sequence continues at coordinate 177,414 of NW_003546310.1, read as the reverse complement.
TCTTATCATAATACCTTACTTATAAAACCATGTTAGCTACCTTTCAAAATTACTAACAGGTTGATTCTTTCTGCTATGATGTTGCATTATAAAGTTTGTTAAGTCTCCATTCCTTTTTATCTATAGAGTACATTATCATTCCCTATGTGTCCATCGTTTGCTGTTATTGCCTCATTTCCTTCATTACATCATGCCGGTTACATGTACATGTAGATGTACATTTATTATTTTAACATTATGTTTCCCTCCTAACAGATGGCCCTTTATCATTATTCTTTCCCTTTCCTTCTATAGCCTCGTGGGCCCCTAATAAATATGGGGACTTATGTACCGCTGGAACGACAGCCTCAACTGTTATCTTTCGAAATAACCACATATACGTTGCAAACGTAGGGGACTCTACTGGTATCATGGGCGTGAGAAACCCGCACTTTGGGGAGCCAGAAGAACCTTTGATCATCCCCAAGGTACTCATTAAAGACCACAAGCCTGAGGACCCTGAGGAGCAAGAGAATACCAGGAGATTAGGTATATACAGACACATTTGTGTGTTCATACAATGTAGATATATTGTTATAAAGTAATGTAAAAATAAATTATAATTATTTTACAAGTCATATTACCTTATAGCAGGTAATTTTCTGCTTAATATCACTGTACATCTACATGTAGGTGGTGAAATTGCTCTGAGTCTAAGAGGCGTCATGAGGGTTGTCTGGGAGAGAGAGCGAGTTGAATCAAATGAAAAGAAAGTGATTGATCGATGGCCATTTCTCGGCGTCACTCGCTCCCAAGGTGACATCTGGTCGTACTCTGCCCAAAGTGGAGAATATACTGTCTCTCCAGTCCCGTATGTATGTGACTTTCCCATTGACCTCAACGTACAGAGATTCATTGTTTTGGCCAGTGATGGATTATGGAACGTCATGAGCCCATTGGAGGTAGTGAACTTCATTAGTGACACTGACAGCAAAGGCAGCTGTGGTAACAGCAGTAATAGCGATACTAATGTCCAGAGAGACGTAGTGAGTGCTCTGATTAAAGAGGCTCTTGGTCGTTGGAGTCATATGAAACTGCAGGCAGATAACATTGCTGTCTTAATAGTCTACCTGTCTAAGGAAGAGGAGGAAGAGGAGACAGGGGCTCCTACAGTGTTTGATGTTGTATCTAATGAGGCAACTCAGGTTGATAGTAAATCTGCTATTTCGTGTTTGGAGGAAGCTGATTCTCGCCAGTGTGCAGCAATTCCTTCTATTCGTTCTCCAAGAGAGTCTTCTCTCTCTCCTTCCCCGTCTCTGATTGAGGGGAAGATAAGTGTTAAGTCTCGTTCTGGTGAGAAGAGGTCTTTCGTGAGGCTCTTTCCTAATAGAAGTTTGGTTGAATACGAGAGTATGATAAAATACCGTCACAAGAGGAAAAACAAGATGAAGACTAAGAAAGTGTCGAAGTGAGCCAAATTTTCATTTTCATTATAATAATTGATGTACATAATAGTGAATGGCTTGATTTTAGGGAATTTACATTAGTGGTATTAATTTGATTTTTTGGTGTATTCTTTGATACTGTAAACCTTACATTGATGCTTTCCTTTTTTCTTTTAACATACAATGTACATGTACATGTAAATTGCTTTTGGGATTTTTATTCTCACTTGCTTACATGAACATGTATTTTGAGTCATAAATATCCTTTCCCATGTAGCCCATTTTCATTCCTTACTGTACACACCTGAATGCACATCCTTTTAATTATTAATTTGCAAGTCCTAACTCCCCATTCAAAACACTTTGTTAATAATTACATTATGTCACTTGCAACTTTTTTGTAGGCGCAAGAAACTGTTACCAACAATCAGTGACCCATCAATGAGTGACATACATGTAGCACTCCCTTCTCCTAACAGTGACTCTCATTCCCCTCCAGTGGAGTCTTGTATTGATCCCTCTACTACAGGGATCATGAATGAAGAATATACAGGACATCTACACAAGAGAAGCAAGGATGATGGTGTTGCTGATGATGAAGATGAAGGAGTTTCCTTGCAGAAGTTTAAAGAGGAATTGCCTCTGCCAATCGATTTCTCCCGACTAAGGTTAGGTGGTAGTATAATCTATGTGTACATACATGTACATGACTTTGTGTGTATTGACCACAAAATTTAATTGTTATATTAGCCAAACTTTTTGTGTGTGGGTGTGTATGACAGTATGAAATGACATACATGGTGTAGGGTCAACATAGAAAGTGCTATAAATGTAAATATCATTATTAGACTCTGTTCTCTAATCCACAGGTGTGATAGAGTATCCACTGATAACTCATGTGACAGTGGTAGCAGTGGTATAGTCAGTGACATGGACTCTGCTAGTAATACTGAGATATTGTTGTCACTATTAACTCCACCACCTCTTGCTGACTCTCCTCTCCTCTGTACTACTCCAAAGCTAATCAAGTGAGTGGGTGGATGTAACTTGAATCCTTTGTTATTAAATGACAAGGCAATGGCAATGTTTGGTGTTGTCAGATATTCGGGAGGGGAAGTGACTCTTTTTGTCTATACCTAGCATTTACATGTAATATGTCATGGCATGATTGTTGATGTACCAACTGAGTTAGTGCATAGTATTCATTCCTTCTCTCTCTCTCTCCCTCCCAGATAATAACACACTGAACGCTAAATGATACAGGTTTCTCTATAATAATAATAATTATTATTATTATTATTATTATTTTTATTATTATTATTATTATCAGCATTGATCACTCATATTATGTTCATTGAATGACATTATTTTGTTTTTGCTCTGATCATTCTTGTAATTAAAACTTATAACTGTTAATTTGGCTTAATTAATGTGTGTGCTATTATCATATTGAATGACATGAACTAAAATTGACCTATATATATACGATATTATCATAATAGTTAAGATAAAAATTTGTAGTATTTGTTGTATTGCACACCCCTACCTCCCACCATAGCCAAGAGTTAGAATACACTACAAACTGGTCTTCATCTTCTCTCACATACTTTCTTAAGATAACATTTAGCCACTTCTTCTTTTGTTCTTCTAATGATGTCACTGACTGAACACTAAAAGAATGATTATATACATGTAATATGCATAATTTGTGGTGTGTCATTGCATGCACTATAATAATTGTAACATACAGCATGCACAGAGCCTGATCTCCTTATATAGCACTTGTTTTCTTCATTGAGGTAGAGCTGGCTGTGTCACAAGTTCAAAACTGGTTCAAAAATTATTCGTGCTACATATAAAGGTAATTTCTCCCTCTGAAATAGAAAATAAAAGAAAGAAGTAAGTGAATATACAGAGGAGCAAAAGAGATGAGATGTTGAGAACATGTACATATAGTAAGTATTAATTAAAGCACTGTTGAGAGTAGGGTAGGGGAATTAACACCTCCCAAACAGCTTTAGCGGCAAGGCCACGCACCTTTGGTGTCTTATTGGGTAAGAAGTGTTAGTACAAGTAACTAAGTCTACCTTTGCATTGGGTTAACAGCATGTGTAGCCTTTTCACAAAATACAATCACAGGAAGAAATGACATCTAATAATTAAATCATAATGATTTTAATGATGATGATAAATTTATTATGATAAATGTACTTTATAAAAATATGGAGGGACTGGTGGGGTGTATCTACTGAGCAAGTTCTCAAGTGAAATTTTTAAATGCTCTTTTTATAAATAAATTTGTCAGTAATTAAGTTTGGAACGTCATCATCCAGGCCCTGACTATGTATTCATGCAGACAAATCCTTTAATGACTCCATCATCATTGATACCAAGGAACACTATGACTCCCCTCAAATGCATTAATGTTTCTACATTAATATAAAATTATGTAAATTACTAGGTTTTACAATACAACTAATAATATTATACACACACAACCAGGGTTGTTGTAATTATTTAGTGACACACAGACTACAAAATTTAAAAGTTGTGTATGCCCGAACATGCGGTTAACAATGGTACAATTCACAAACTACATGTAGTACACACAATTACCATTGTATGTGTGTACTGTTATCTCCCTTCTTTTCTTGAGATAGTTGCAACAAACAGGTCAACATAAAGTATTATTTCTATGACTGAATTCATTTTATTATTGATGTACTATAGGTACAATCAATAGTGGATACACTCTTGGTATAATTATAAGTGGGGGAAATGATGTAGTATCGCATAGCCGGCCCAAGGGAGCTACTGATGATGAAGGTGAAGGAGTTTCCCTACCAAATATAAAGAAGTTTAAGGATGAACTGCATGTACCTCTACCGATTGATTTCTCAAGACTACAGTTAGGGGAAGTACAGTTTGTGTACACTGACCACTAAATTAAATTGTGATATTGGCCAAACTTTGTGTGTGTGTGTGTGTATGAAATGACAGGGTCAAATTAAAACAAAAATCATAATGAACTATAATTGATAATAAGATACACAATGCCAGTAATAATAATAGTACTTCTTTCAAAGATACTACATAATTAATATAACGAGGGATCATAATTATAATACATAAACATGTCATCAGTGAATGTCATCTCCGACCATCACAATTCCAAGACAGGCAGATAGACTGAGAGCGGTACCTCTCTTCTC
>NW_003546310.1:170669-172273 GCF_000090795.2 Amphimedon queenslandica | reverse complement strand
GTAGAGTTAGTGGGGGGGGTTAGATTATTATTATTATTATCAGCATTGATCACTCATATTATGTTCATTGAATGACATTATTTTGTTTTTGCTCTGATCATTCTTGTAATTAAAACTTATAACTGTTAATTTGGCTTAATTAATGTGTGTGCTATTATCATATTGAATGACATGAACTAAAATTGACCTATATATATACGATATTATCATAATAATTTAGATAAAAATTTGTAGTATTTGTTGTATTGCACACCCCTACCTCCCACCATAGCCAAGAGTTAGAATACACTACAAACTGGTCTTCATCTTCTCTCACATACTTTCTTAAGATAACATTTAGCCACTTCTTTTGTTCTTCTAATGATGTCACTGACCAATATTGATTCCCACACTAGAACGAAGATTGAGCTCATCTAGTTGTGTATACTCCTGTAATTCATCGACACAGTCACCATGATTGATAGTTATTGTTGATGTTAGGTTTAATCCAGTTAGTATAGGTATTCTAGGTTTCTTAGACTCAGGTATCAAGGACTGTAATGATTCATTGATAATCTTAATCTGATACATGTAAGCCTTGAGCTGTTTCAATATATCACTAGTAGACATATTCTGTAAATACAAAAAGGTAAGATGGAACAGTTTAAACAATAAATTGCAGCACTGTCAATGTACAGGTACATGACTCATAACTTATCAATACTATCAACAAATTTATACAAATAGAGTCATAGACATAATTATATCATTATAATTACTTTGCAAAAATGACACAAAGGCTGGCAATTACCAGCTAGCCCTTACCTTTTCTTCCTTCATCAGGTTGATCATGTTTTTGATTGAAAGCAGCTGGGAAAGATATCAGTGAAGTTGATAACTACTCAATGACAAGAAACGAAGAAAACAATGATACCGTAGCTTAAACAACTAATACATGTGACACACCTTTAGATCATCAGTCTGGTTTACTATTAGAAAGAGGGAGAGAGGGGAGAATAATAATAATCAATCTATTGTACTAATCATAACAATGGTTTAAAGCCTGGTTTACACTCGAAGAAAAGATTAAAAGTGCATGGGCGATTTGACCTTTTGATGCAAAAAACCTTAAAAACGCTTTGAAGTTGACGCAAAATTGGTCAAATTTCAATTTTTTGTTCATTTGCGTTGCGTTTTGTGTCAAGAGTAAACCAGGCTTTATGTAGCTGGTCTGCAGGCTGATATGCCATAGGTCTGAAACAAATAACAAAAGGCAGGCCATCAATACCCAAATTGAAACACCACACAACATTTACCTGAACACTGGCAAGAATCCAATGGATTCACACTAAAAGCAGTAGTAGTAGGAGACTGAGTGAAAGTAAGAGTACTGCCATTGTTAGGAGATTGAGCGCCCATCTCTCCTTGAAATACAATAAGGAGGCATAGTGATATAGTCGTAATGGATATCAGGACTGCGAGGATAGTGAACATGACCAGCAACAACTCAAACTTTGCTTTACTTATATGATACGATGACTCCGCATCTCTTAAATGTTTACAATTAATCCATCGAGAAGCTGAACTCTGTGAATTAAGCGGTGCTCCTCCCTTCTTCACTTTGT
>NW_003546310.1:140604-170659 GCF_000090795.2 Amphimedon queenslandica | reverse complement strand
TGCTGTGCTGTGTTGCATAGCTGTACTGAGGGTTAATGATGACCTCTTCAGTAGTATTGGTGCTATTGATGGAGCCTGTACAAATTGGAAGAAAGCTTTCTTCCTCCACTTCCCCAGGCTGTGGTGCAGAAGAACTCGGGGACAGCACCTCGCTCTCTATTGGAGGATCCAAGAAACTAACCGAGGCAGTCGTTGTCATTCCAGCCTTCTTCAGTGGTGGTATTGGCACGCCATTAGGTTCTTTATCTTTCCCCATGATCTCTGTAACAGACTGGTAGTGAGGATTGATGGATACTGAGAGGTAATCAGAGCTATCAGACGAAGAGCAGCCATCTGAGTAGCCTGCTATACGAATGTCCTTCCGTATGTAGGATTATTGACGGGACTGGAAATCTCAGTGAATGTCATCTCCGACCATCACAATTCCAAGACAGGCAGATAGACTGAGAGCGGTAGCTCTCTTCTCTTAGCTACAAGCGTACAATTGTATGGTATGCTGCAACAGAAACACCTCATACAGTAAATTAATATTTACGCCCACAGCTTTTAGTGGCCTAGGGTCTTTGCATGTGTACAGCATGATATAACAGCAATGATACTCTGAATTACATTAATATACTAAAGAACAATGGTGCAGTGCTTGTAAAATAATGAATAATGCTCATGGTTTATGATAAACTATAATGTAGTGCTGTAATGGATAAGGTTTGGCGGACATCAAGCGTAAGTGTTGCACTAGAAATTTTACTCATTGACACATTAAACGAAAACAAACAGCTGGGAACATACATAAAATCAATAGAATAATTCATAAGCAATTATAATTAACACACACACACATAATAAGTTTATAATGGAGTGGTTGTTTATGAAATACTATGGTTCTGTCTTCATGGTATGATGATCATCACATTCTCAAAGTTACTGCTAACAGGACATCGGGAACGAAAGACTGAACAATAGACATCAGTAACCCTTGCAGCACCATTATAGAGAGGCACCAAAGCACAATCACATCTAACTTTCGACTTTGTTAATCTAACAGATGCAGAGTCACCTGATTCAATAGTCTCTCCTGAACGTGCTGTCATCCTTAGGTTAGTAAGAGGAGCAAAAAGTGAAGCATTACTTCCTGACACTTCAATATGGCAGGCAAGATCTAAATTATAATAGCCCTAATAATAATAATAATTATTATTATAAACTAATATATTATAATTAATATAATATAATATACTTAATGACTATTAATAGTAACACAGCAAACAGTCTCACAATTAATAAATGAAACAGGCTGTTGGGATAATAACTATTAATAATAATAATAATTCAATAACAACTAATAATAATAATAATAACAAAAAGAATTAAATGAATAAATAAAAAATAAAATAAAATAAAATAAAATAAAAAATAATAATAACAATAACAATAACAATAATGATAATAACAATAACAAGTCAGAACGGAGACAAAGACAAAGAGCCTGAATGCAAGGCATCAGTGATGAGGGCTGCGTTACCTCGTTGAATGGCAACTGATAAGCGTTGCATTAAATATTGACCAGCATTCACATCCCCCGAATAAATTATTATTATTATAATTATAACAATAACAATTTATGCAGGTCTATGAAGCTAGACGTTGCTGCACAAATATAATAAAATACTATAATAACACTCACATCTACAATGACATCGTGATAGTCAGTTGTACAATAAAATACATTAGTAGGCATAGAGCAGTTAGATAGGTACTCATAGACGCAAGAGCTATACACACCCACATTCCTCATCTCAGCATCAAACATTAATCCAGCAATAGAGACATTTTGAGCCGTCAAGTTGGCCAGGGCTTCATAGCAAGTTGAATTAACATCAGAGACGGTACTATTGATGAATGAGGACTGAGAGGCTAATGACTGGTCAGTATTGTTATTCTGTATATAGAGAAAAGAATAGAATTAAGTATTGGTTGTTAATATAATTATCATTATTATTGTTACTTACATTCTTTTCAATCACAGTAATGACAGAAGTAATATCTTTTAATAGCTCTGTCAGATTGGCTGCATCTTGCTTTATAGTAAGTAGGAGGAATAAGGGGAATTGACATTTCATCAGAAAGGAAATACAATGTATCACAAGTTGTGGTTAAATCTCTCTACCTCTTCTCATACTCAAAGACTCCACATTTATTATCATAATCAATATTTGAGAAGTAGGTATGATGGTGGATATATGAGCCAATATGCAATTACAAATAGTGCTAGCCTGTACAGGGAAGCTAAGGGATATGTATAACATCTGTTATCTGTTACATATGAATGCTAGCAGTTCACATGTTACAAGCATGCACCAATAGAGTGATTGTAAATACTACCTTACCTCAATTTGTGCTTTAATTGGAGACACATCTGGAGCTGGAAAGAGAAAGAGAAAAAGAAAGAGGGGGGGAGAGAATAGAAAGAAAGGAGGAAGAAAGCAGGGAAAGACCACTAATAATTAATTGCTAAAACCACAAAACTTAAAAAAAATATTCATTCTTTAAATTGCTGAGACAGCAAACAACACAGACACTACATGCATAGATAACTACAGTCATGAAGCTGCTCATTGTAACTAGCCAACTTGAATTACAAACCTTACAAGGTTTACATGTGCTAAAAGAACGCTAAGGATAAGAAAAGGGGTGGAACAATACATGCATTGATGCACCTTAGATATTGGATGCATATTAAACCACAGAGCATGTACATGTACATGAACATAAAACCCAAGATGAAACTATAACTAGTAATGAGAGAATCTACCACAAAGTATGATAAGGGATTGTAACAACAAATTACTCATGTCATGGAGTTGTGATTTATCCTTATACCTTACAGCAAACCAATCAAGACAAAATACAACAATTACTGATTACATAATCATTACATAATTAACTCACTAGGGCAGAGACATTGTGAAAGAGAAGGTGAGGGTACAATTGACATATAAGCTCCTGTTACTGCCTCATTTGATTTTGATGCATCTAGTTTTGATGATGAACATGTTTCAGCAGTTGGCCCATAGACCCCAAACAATAACAAAAGGACCAACACCACTGCCACTATGGCGAGGAACAAGCTAATCGCGACAAAGATAGAGAGATATGTGACCCTCAGACACTTAATAGACATGTAATCAATCTTAGCTCCAAGCCTATCCCGCGAATTTATTTGTGTGCTGGTAGGATGGAGCGTATCCCCTCTTGTAGCGTACATCGCATTAAAGGTGGTCCTACGAGCCTCTGGTAAAGGAGGAGGGCACTGCTTCTCTCTCGGGATACTGTCATAGACAGGAGTATCAACTGAAGTCAGATGTCAGATCTGATTGTTAGTTTAAGAATAATTTCTAAAATAAATTGATATGGCACTTACCTAAGGACTAGAGAAAGAGAGGGAGAGGGGGGAATAAACATTACAGTAATTTTGGAATAACATAGCAAAGTAATGAAAATTACAAAATCCTAACAAAGGAATCTAATCTAACATCATAACACATCCTGGGCACTTGCATGTTTAATGCCATAATTATAAATGAATGGGGAAGGAATGGGGAGGACGAGGTGGAGCAAAAGGAATAGCACTAACATGTACATGTACATAACCAAGATTCAAGCAACATACTACCATACGTGTACATGTACAATCTAAACTGCCGGGTCTTTAATCCGATCCCATAACCCTCATGCACACTTGATACGATTACAACTAATACTTTGAATACAAGCAAACATTACTTAGACTACAATGCATGAATGCTGAAGTGACACTGTTGTGTGCTTGGAGTAGATCTATTTATTACGTGAATGTCGGCTCCATGTTGCTGCTGGTCGGACATGCTGGTCTGATTGGAGTTGAATCTTCTCAGCTCAACGTTATAGTCACACGAGGACATGATGATCCAGTGAGTGATTTAAACAAAGGACGAAACGACGAGAAACAAGAACTAAAAGGATGCTTTAATTTCTTTCTTCTATTATTGATTTTATATGCCACGTGGATCCTCCTACTCCTGAGTTATCGATTCAAATTGAATTGATACAAATGCTAGTGTTGTATTTAGTCCTAAACAAGACGATAACCTGAGTAGCCCCAGTGCTAACTCACACACACTTTCTCTCTCTTTTGCTGTAATTCACCAAATTAGTCTTTGTAAAGGTAAGCCAATAGATTCCGGGGTAATTTAATTTCTACGAATAATGCGGAATAAACAAAATTATTATTTTTGTTATTATTGTTATAATTGTCATGGTCTTTCTTTATTTTCCTTTTCTTTGTCTTATTTATTTTCCTCCCCGGTACTCTGAATTGCACCTCAGTTTACCCTCAGTGCTGCTACTTTCATTTTCTTGAACTCTGCCTCTATCCATTTATGTGTACTGTAAATTTCTAAAATAAATAAATAAATAACTGTATCCTCGACAATTTTTGGCAAATCCATTACCTCCTCCCAATGTTTTTCATGTACTCATACATGTACATGTACATCTATTCTACAAATGTATGTACTGTATGTATATACATGTATGTGTGTAATATACATGTACGTATATGTGTATATTATTTAATGAAATGTTATTTATTTATGATAATTATTTTCCTTATTGTAGTATGTATAGGCTGTTATCTGAGGAGAAGGATGACTCATTTTAGAAGACGATTGAAGATGTGGCCAATAAACTCTTCCTTGTTCCTTGTCTATACCTGAAGGTCTACTGCATGTTATTAGTAAGGGAGGGAGAGAGGGAAGGAGAGAGTGAGAGGGGGAGAGAGGAAGAGGGATGGATGGGAGAGAGGGGGGAGAGAGAGGGAGGGATGGAAGGAGGGAGAGAGAGGGGGGAGAGAAGAGGAATAAAGAACGAAGAAGGAAGAGTGAAATAGAAGAAGTTATATATTCTATTCATTGTTCTACTAGGAAGCAACTCCATGCACCTGGTTTTCATCACCAACAATCATTATGCCACCTAGAGGAGGTTAACATACATGTACATTGTATTTGCAATAATTGTACATGTACATGTACATTCAGTTTTGGTTTCACTTCTCTTCTCTCTCTCTCTCTCTCTCTCTCTCTCTCTCTCCCTCTCTGTCTTCTCCTCCCCCCTTTCTGTCTTTCTTCCCCCCTCTCTCTCCCCTCCCTCCAGATCTTCATCTTGATGTTAGACTAAACTATTCATTCGTATGTCTCTCAGTTGATAATGTTCGCAAAGTCATTGCTGCTTTATTCAGTAAACAGACCATTGTGTTCACTTCCTCCAATTACTCCATGCCAGCATTAGTAATATCTGTATAGTATTTTGGGTAGTTGCTATCGTTTTATTTTTTTAAATACAGATCAGGATAGGAAAAGATTTAATTGGTGAGAGAAAAGCAATTGTCCCTCTTAAAGAAGATTTTTGGGGAAAGGAGTTTCATTATACACAATGAACTGATCAACAATGATGTACATGTAAGTAGATTCATTTGACTGTCTCTCTCCCACTACTACTTTTGTCTTTTATAAAAGTTCTGTGTGTTATTTGAGCTACATGCATGTACATGTAACTAAATTTAAAATTTGACGATTTAAGGACTAATAGATTGTGAGTAGCAGGTTTGGACTCAGTTACAATTGTAATCATAATTGATTGTAATTGATTACATTTTTTGATATTTATATTCATAATCATAATCAAGCAAATCCTAAAGCTTATAATCATAATAAAAATCATATGCACACATTAAGGGCATATAATCATTGCAGTAAATCATACATGTACATATGGCAAAGGATATCAAAGTTAACACACAATTATGATCATGTATCACAGCATTGAGTTACCTACTCAGTGCAGTAAATTTAACCACTACTTTTAATGGCTTTTAAGTCGAGAAATCTTATGTTTTTGGCATTTATGTTCTCAGAAGTTAAAATAAGGCACTAACTAACAAAATATTGAGCAATTGAAATGTGTCTAATCAGTGTATGATCATCATTAATTATTTATTTTAATCACGTGATAATCATGCACACATATACCGTAAATCCTCAAATAAAAGCCCAGGCGTCAATTTCTTAAAATGTCATCTCGACGTCGAAAAAAAGTGAAAAAAGAAAATAAAACTTGAGGCAACAACGGGATTCGAACTCGGGACCTCATGCAATTCTTTTCAGGATGCTTAACGAAGTATCTACAAAGAATCTGAAATACTTTTAGGCTAGATTTGCGTACTTATACTTCAATTTTATTGCTAACTCGGCGTTTCCAGCTTTTATTTGAGGATTTACGGTAATCATAATTGTAGTCATAATTATATATTTTTCCAGTAATCTATTCATAATTATTCACAAAGACATATAGGTCCAATCGTATTCGTTATTATGATCATGTGAGTGTATAATCAACACCAGCCATGGTGATTAGTTACCAGTGTAGTATTCTTTACATTATGGTAGTAGCATACATGTACATGTACTTGTTAGTTGACTAAGAAAAGCTTTAATGTATATGTATGTACTGTACATGTAAATGTATGTATTACACAAAATTGTGATGCTACACTCAATTTAGAGCAGTCTTGTTTGAGCAAAAAAGACATGCAATTAATGCAAATGTGGTTTTACGTAACATGTGGCTTTATTCCTCTATTTTGCATGTTTGCGTGTAACATTAATTTTCTAATTGAGTCATGTCACCCTTTTTATTATAGGTTGTACATATATGTATACCTGCCTATCCCTTTCTTCCATCATAATTACTTGTATACCAGCCTCTGGAAATTGTGCAATGACTTATTTGCTTTTGTTTTTATTATTTATACACAATGTACATGTACTGTAGTTATTTAGTGACTATTATTATTGTTTAATTCCTTTGATTTGTCTGCTAGAATCTCTTCCCTCCATTCCACTATTGTTTTCCATCCCTTAAAATTAACTTTATTTCTTAAGTATGATAACAGTAAAACCAAGTAATATTTGTAAAAATAAGAAATTAAATTTATCATCCACAAATAAAGTAAAACATAAATATGCACTCTTTTATAGTGAGAAATTATTAATAATTTTTCTAAATAAACTTGTAGTGATTGTTCATTAATTTTAATCAAACATTGTGTTTCTATTGTTTTTGTTTCTTGTGTTTTATTGCAAAATGAGAAAAATAAAATGTATAACAATAAAAAAATATTTATAGGTAAAATGGACAATCTCAAAGGCAAGAAGGAAAACCACATCTTTATTTTTAGTATGTATTGTAAGTCATTTTTAATTATTAATTTTATTTATAATTAATTTTTAAAATTATTGTTAAAATTATTTTAATTATTTGATTCGGTTTTTATGTATTTTTATATGATTATTTATTTATTTTATTTCATAGAAGTTATGAACAAAATTAATTAATCTTATTAAATTTTGGTTATTAGTTAGTTATTAATAGTTATAAATAACATTACCAGTCAATAAAGGGGTGTTAAACAGCTCTTTTAACAGAACAACACCAGGCTAGATAGATTCAACACCCTAATTATAAACAACACCCAAATTTGTTACACCCACGAGTGTATATAGACACTTCTATCACAGCTTGCAACATATCAACACCTCTTTCAACAGAGCAACACCTCTTTCAATAGAACAACACCAAGCTAGATTGATTCAACACCCCAATAGTAAACAACACCCAAATTTGTGACACCCACGAGTGTACACCAACACCTCAGTTTTAACAGTGTAGGTCAACAGGGCTTGGACCTGGCCACAATAAAACTTACCTCTCAGGCGTGCAACAGGGTGAGATCGCAGAAAGTCTTTCAGACCACACTATTCATAATATGCCACGCCTGCACCAAGTTCTGAGGGGGGTTGGGGTGTCGACAGGTAAACTGGGAAGGTCTCCACACCTGAGGCTCCCAATTACTCTCAGCATTCCATGGAAGATGAGACAGGTGTGGTCTCTCCACGGGGATTATGATAGAACGCAATGGGAGCCAGTCCCATTGACAGCCTTGTTTTGCTTCTGTAGGTCAGGGGAAGTCACTGTGCTTTGCATCAAGTCCTATGATACACAGGTACACCTGTGGATGTTAATGTAGATAGCTGTCAAGAGCCTTCAGTAGTCTCAAATTTCTTTTGACATACCAAGACAGATTAAGAAGAGAGAGGAGTAAGGATCATATTAGGTGGAAGTGGGAACGACCTTTGCCCTGTGACAGCACTCTTAATTTACCTTAAGCAACGAGGTAATAATCAGAGAGCCTTATTCAGTACAAGGCATGGTATGCCTTAGTGCAGATCTCACTTGGTGGAGGAGGTACATTATGCCCTTACTAGGGCGGGGCATCCTGGAGCAAACTTTGCTGGTCACAGTTTTAGAATAGGGGCCAGAAAGAGTGGCAGACAGCATGATACAGACCTTGGGCTGTTGGAAGAATGCAGCGTACTGCCTCTGCATTCGCACATTGATGGGTCACCTAGATGGGGTATCCAGATCCCTCCCCCAAAGCGATCTCTGAAACTAATGACTACAAGGAGGGAATTTATAGGTCTTTTTATTATAATCTTTTCCTGTTTTCTATTTCAAGTCCCTAATCTCCTATATGTATATATCCTGACATTATGTAATTAACAATAGGGCACTATGTAAATGCATTTCAAAATCTGGAGATGCATTTCTAAATCTGGAGATTTAGGAGTGGAGTTGTAAGGATCCCGGAAAAGGAAAGGTAACTGCAATCCTCGCTTTGGTGGTACAAACAATTCACCTTACTTTAATGCTAGTTCATTTACCAGTCTCAATTGTTATTAAGAAGTCTAACTATTATTAAGCTTGGGGCCTACAGGTTACAGGAGCTCCCCATATTAATCATAACACGGGATCCATACTTCCACAGCCTGAATAGTTAATTAGAGTTTAAGCCAGAGGGTTGAACAAGGTTAACTAGAAGGCTGTATTCTTGTAGTGAATATTAATAGGTTAAATGATAGTTATTATTACTAGTGGAAAAGCAACAAGCAGCAGCAGCTCAAGAGATTCACTCAGTCTTTTTTCTTTTCACCCAGCCCGGCTTTATCATCTCCATTACCTTAAGGGTAATGTGACATAGAAGTGTTATTACAAACCGTTCCCCTTACTTTCATGCTAGTTTATTTACCATTCTCAATAGTTATTAAAAAGTCTAACTATTGCTAAGTTTTATGTAATAACACGGGATCCATACTTCCATAGCCTCAATAATTAATTGAATCTTGATAATTGTCATAGTAAAAAGATACTATTGTGATATTGTATTATGACAACCGAAACTATCTCAGTAAGCAAGAAAGCAGTGACTCAATTGAAACGGCATTGCAGAGTAGAGTAAAATGACAGACAGAGGGGAAAAGCATAGCAATGAAAGGAATGAGACAAAAAATACGTTAATAATAATAATTGAAAAATCTCATGCTTATCAATCATTTTTCCTACACGTGTTTCATTTACAGCATCATGTGTGGCAGCTTGTTAGATTTTCAGCTTACATCACCTCATCTAATCAAGTCCAAATGCTCCCTAAATATTGAAGGAAATTAATCAAGCTGTGGCAGAAGCATTTAGATGGGAAGGAGAAAAACAAGACAATTAAATAACTTGTGAGTATGGCTTGAATGTAGCCCGCTATCTAGCATATCGCAACAGTTAGAAAATCACACTATATGTTGTTATTTTGTCCAATTTGCCATCTACATCTATTAAATCAAACCCAGCCTACAGTATATAGTCCCTATAGGACGCTAACTTATAGAAGCAATTATAGATACTGTATATGAGACACTATTTGAAATCATCTGTGTCCTATCTACATTTTTTTAGGAAAAACGTTTCGAAATTCATCTGCTGGATGGCAAAACAAGTATATAGGAGGCCAAAAGCAGCCTTTGCATACAAGTTGCTTCAAGTGCTCAGGAGACATTCTGGTGTTTTTTTTCCATGTTACTAACATTAATTGCCTCTCTGGCAAGCTCTGAAGCCATAAAGGCCTTATGTTCCATATTTCGCCATGTAGCTCATGCCTTCCAAGTCAAGATTGTGTGTGGATACCGTAATGCAATAATTACTTACAGAAATTACCTCCCTATAGTAAATAATTTTCATACTCCTTGTTACATACAACATGTATATGTATGTTCAATGTATTACATATCTACTGCTATAAATACATCATTACAATGACACGTAAATTAATTAAGATCACATCCACAATTACGATTAGGAGGGTTAAAAATATGTCTGAAATTAATTATGGGCGTGTTCTAAAATATGAATATGATTAAAAGGTGTTAGTAAAAAAGAACTGCTGACCATAAAAAAAGCATATTTAAATATGTAGATCTGACGTAAATCTAGTCGTCTTGTTTAAAAATGCAAATCAGTGGTTTTGTCATCACTGCAGCAATAGTTAAATTACCAGTCACTGTACAACAGAAATTGGTAATCCATGCAGCTGCCTGATTGCATTATGAGATTGTATTATCCAATAAGTAAATAAGAGTTTAATATTCTTTTTCATCTTCTTAAAATAAGACTACAATACTTGTTTATCATCTCTAACTGAAATGTAAGAGTCTTAAGGATGTTGTAAGAGTCAAGAATGATAGAAAAGTTATTTGTGTCAGTATCAGAAATCATTGTTGGATAGGGACTGACAAAGGCACACACAGATAATCTTTTTTGCTATATAGGAGTATAAGCAGGACTACCATAATTATCACCATACGCAATACCAATTTTGATAGAAATCTTGATAAGTTTAATGATAAACAGCTTAAATAAATGATCAAAAGAACTAAACAATCAACAACCGAACAACAGACAGACAAACAACAAAACCGACCAAATGTTGCAAAAACCACTTCCTTAAATAACATAGAGAATATTCTAGAATAGAGTACATACACGGTAGAAAGTTCTAAAGAAGAGAGTTCTAGTAGAAACTATAGAGATTTCTAGAAGGGACAAGACTATACAGGACAAAATTAGATATTACTAAACTAACAATAATAACTAATAATGTAAAATATATGTACACATACATGTGACAGTAACTCTTTAGTGTACTTTCCTCAACACTCCTCACTAAACAGTGGATGTGTCCAATTCAGTCATTTCAATTAGATTCCTGAGTCTCATGGATCTTTTACCAAACAGTCCCTTTGTAAAAATGTCTGCCAACATATCTTCTGTCTTGCAGTACTCCACTCTAATCATTCCTTCCTTTACTTGTTCTCTAATAAAGTGATATTTAATAGCAATATGTTTGCTACGTCCATAAACTGTGGGTTTTTAGTGAGACAGCTAGCCGACTGGTTATCCTCTTGGATCACCATTGCTTAAGCAGGTTTCTTGGATACTTCAGCTATGAATCGCCTAAGCCATATGGCTTCCTGAGCAGCTGAAGTTGAAGCAACATACTCAGCTTCAGAGGTTGACAGTGACACACATGCTTGCTTATGACTTTGCCAACTGACTGGTCCTCCTCCAATATGAAACACACCCAGAAGTAGATTTCCTATGATCTAAGTCACCTCCCCAATCAGCATCTGAGGAACCACTGCAATTAATACCACCAGTTCAACTATAAAGAATACCATAGTTAATGGTTCCCACCAAATACCTAAAGATGTGTTTAAGTGCCTTCCAGTGTTCTTTAGTTGGATTAGCAGTGAATCTTGCTATACTGAAAACAGCATACGCAATATCTGGACGAGATCTAGTAGACAAATAGAGTAGCTTGCAAACTGCAGACTGGTACAGTTCTATGATCTCAATCTCATCAACCACAGATGCCTTCTTAAGCTTTAGACTTGAATAAACTGGAGAGGAAGCAGGCTTTGCATCAGGCACTCGAAAATCTTCAACAATATTCTTTGTATAAGATGGTTGACCAATCCAGACTTTACCATTTTTCAGATCTTGCACTACCTTTACACCCAAATAATATTTTAGCTCTCCTAAATCCTTTACATTGAAACAATGTGCTAGATCACACTTGACCTTCTTAATCTGTTAATCACTTTTCCCAGCAATGATAATGTCATCGACATAAATAGCGACTATCAATGGATCCTTTTCCATAGATGCTGACACATAAAGACATGGATCACTTTTCAACTGTGCTAATCCCATACTCTGAAGTTGAGCATCTAATGCTGAGTTCCAGCACGTTGGTGACTGTTTTAAACCATATAAACTTCTTTTTAGCTTACATACCATCTGCTCCTTTTCTTTTTCTATGTATCCTTCTGGTTGCTTCATATACACGCATTCATTCAGCTCTCCATTAAGAAACGCAGTAGTCACATCCATTTGATGAACTTTTAAACTCTTCTCGGCAGCAACAGCTAAAACAGTTCTTATTGATTCGAACCTTACCACAGGTCAGAATGTTTCATTATAGTCAAGGCCAGGTCTCTGACAATAACCCCGTGCCACAAGATGAGCTTTGTGACATTCAATTTGACCACGTTCATCCACTTTACACTTGAAAATCCATTTGCAATTAACGACATGACCTGTTTCTGGAGCTTCAACCAATTTCCATGCATCATTGTCATAAAGAGATTTCATTTTTGCATTCATGGCTTCCTTCCATTTATGACTATCAGAACTCAGCACCTCATTGACAGTAGTAGGTTCAGCTACATGTGTATTGTGAGTCAGATTAATGAAGCTACCATAAAAATAAGGACGCCTTTTGATCCGAGTTGATCTTCGCTGAATAGCTGATCCCTCTTGCTCTTCAGTATTACCTTCTTCACGATGAGTATCATCTGTTTCTTCTTCATTTATTGTTTCATCCTCATTTTCTCCATTAACTGTTTCTTCAGTTTCTTCCACTTGCTCTTCTCTTAGATTAATGCATACCAAAGGCTGATCTTTCTCCTTCTCCTTGTAGTTAAAAAATTCTGTTTCATTAAAGATGACATCACGACTATATACTATCTTTAACTTCTGCACATCATACAACCGATAACCCTTCCTGGTATCTGGATACCCTAGAAACATGCATTTCTGCGATTTGAAATCCAGCTTTTGTCTTTCATTCTTTTGGCACATGTCAATATGCTACACAGCCAAAAACACGTTAATGTCTAACACTTGGCTTTTCTCCAGTAAGAGCTTCAAATGGAGTTTTATTCATCACAGCTTTGGTAGGACTATGATTTCGAAGATAAACAGCAGTGACCAGAGCCTCTGCCCAGAATCGTTGAGGGAGTTTAGCACCTGACAACATTGATCTAACCATCTCCACCAGAGTCTGATTTAGTCTCTCTGCAACTCCATTTTGTTATGGACATTTCGGGATTGTTAGCTCATGTTTCGCTCCTTCTATCTCTTCAACTGATTCTAGTAAAATTTTGACACCACTTTGGGGTCATGGTTAGTTGGTGTAACTTTTAGCCACAAAATTTTCCTAGAAAGCTCAGAAAAGAATCCACATAACAAAAGTATTATGCATTTAATTACTCACCCGTCAATGCATCTATGTATAGCTAGTTCATAAAGGGTCAATTTATCATATTTGTCAATGTGCCGAAGAATGTATGGCCCCTATTAATTATAATTACAGTCACAAAAATAATGAATTCACCACATTACCTTATTTTAGTACAAGAGTCCCTTCAAACATTTACACCTATACTATATCCCAGTTCAGTTTGGGACGGAAGTGGAAGCAGCTGCGTGGAATTTGAAAAATGTAGCTATGTCAAAAACGACGTATTTTAATGATATTCATAGAAGCATAGTGGCTGCGTTGTTTCACTCTTTAAACAGTCTTGCTCTTCCTGATAAGCAGTACAACAGCTACTGGAGTCAACTAGTCTTCATAATGGCCATCATTATCAAAAGATCTTGCTCTGTTAGCTTTTCAAAACAAGAATTATCAGTTTGCGCTCTCGACCACATGTTTTTATGTACACTATGACATAGATAAATTGTCATAAAACATCATTTTGGTATGCCATTGGGTTTATAGGAAGAACCCAGTTCTCAGGGTTCCCAAGAGCTGAGAGACCCAAGATTTCACAGATTTTGATGGACTTTGGCGACTAAGAACCTGTGAAAGTTTCATCCTTATCCCACATTCCTATAAAAAGTAATTCCAGTTTTTCATGTCCAAAACTTAACTAGGATATACTATAGTATTGACGCTTTTAGAATCCAAATTCGTAAAAAATTCATAACTGTAGATCTAGTAAAATAAATAGTATTTAGCAAGTGATAAATATTCATAACTTTTAACATTCAATTTGTACTTGTGATGTAACGTAGATCGATTACCATGTATTTGGTGGGATGTCAGAAGTTCTCTTGTAATCACTGCTTTGGCTGTGTCATCATCACAATAACAGCGTCTTCTTAAACCAAGAGACTTCATTTTTAGTGTCATCCATTGAAATTATTGTGACCAGAAATTTATTGTTTAAACCTTCTCTTAAATTCATCAATGTCTTCCAGTCCTTTCAAAATAGCTTTGTACTGCCTTCCAGAATAGAAACAGCTCTTAATAGTACCTGACTTATAAAACTATGCCAAGGGATTAAATTACTTCAGATTCTACAATTAATTTGGCTAGCTGACATTATAAACTTTTCCAGGCGTGGCTGCCTAGCCTTCCTACCAAGATTAATCATGATAAAGTCATTGGGAATGACCAAATTTCATCTGGCCCAATGTCGGCCTCAGTTCTTGTTCCTGAGGTTGGAATATACCTCTCGGCCACCATGCTTTACAGTTATTGCACGCCGGCACTGGCATGTGTTGTGTAGTACTTAAAGGGTATCTTCAGTGGTTTTTTGAGGTATTTATTTTATTGGCTTAGAAAGATTGCCTTAACTTTTTTATGAAGCGTGAGAACTTCCATTGTTCGAAAAAATTATTCACTGAAATGTGAGCTTTCAAAACTGCCATTCTTGCTTTCTGCCATATTACTTCCTGTTGGTGGGTGTGGCTAAACGTGACGTCATATAGGGCATACTGATGGATTAATCCATTCCTTTACAGAGGGAAATAATGCTTGATTCTCAAGCCTAGTAATGTAATGGCACTAATTTAAAGATTGGGATCATTAGCTCTCATTATTCTCAGCATGCAACTTCAAAAAAAGTGTCAAAATATGACAGGTAGGCACATTTTCTTGTTTTGCTATTTTGAGTCTTTTTCTTGCAGTTGCATGCTTAGAATAAAAGAAACTAATTTAATATATTGCCATTACAATACTAGGCGTGAGAATGAAGCATTATTTTCCCCTGTAAAGGAATGGATTTATCCATACGTTTAGCCACACCATTGACAGGAAGCAAAAAGGGCAGTTTGAAAGCTCATATCTCAGTAAAAATTTTCTTTTGAACAATGGGAGTTCTCATACTTCATTAAAAAGTTTAGGCTATCTCACTAAGCAAATAAAAGAAATGCCTCAAAAAAACCGCTAAAGTTACCGTATAAATAGCCGACGCCGGGACAACTGAGTGTAGTCTTGTATGCCAGACCATTCCCAAGCCTATAAAGTTACTTGGCTTGTGTAACTAGTAGAACTGATGTACTCTTAATTTTTGCATGCCAGTCAAAAATGGAAAATGCCATAATACACACACAAATTAACTAGAAAATTAAGAAAAATGTACTTAAATGCAAAATCAAAATGCACTAGCTATACATTGTGTTCCATAGCTAATGACACTTTCGACAAAACAAATTTTGGACTTTATATTCTTTCACCCTACACACTTCAAGTGATACCAATTTAGGCAATAGTCACATCCATGTATGATTGAAGAGGTCATGAGAACAATTTGTGTGTGTATACTGGGTTATGCATTTTTCTTATATCTTTTACAAGGAACCAAGCATCATTGGAGAAGTATTGACGGATGAGGTGCTCATCAACATTCACATTTAAAATAGCATCAGGAATGTTTTCAGGTCTGACGTCAACAACTGTCTCTTCAATTAGCGTCTTCAAATTCTTAAGAACTACTGTAGCAATTTCATCACAAACAAACCAACCTAACATAACTGGGCAGCAACATTAATGAAAGCTATAACCATGCTACTTCTTTCTTTAGCTGATGTGTGAAGTTTTATGAAGGGTACAAGTTTTTCATTTTTCCTTCTTTTCAATGAAAGACCAATTACAGTTGATTTCTGACTTTTAGGCTGGTGGAAAAGAGATTTCTAAGCACAGTGTAACAATCTTTACAATAATGATAGTAACCTTCAAGAGAGTTCTCCTTTGGGAATCAATTAGTCAATTCAGGAATATAAAGGTCTGGACTTGTTGGGTTAAGAGCAACAAAACAAGGAAAATGGGTCATTAATCCATATACATGAGCAATGATTCAAGTTTATTATATGCATGCATTGCAGAAAATTGCCCATTTCAATTCTGTTCAGAGATTCTTTTTTCCCCCTCCGTTACAGTCTTTAACAAGTTCAAAAGCAATAATACAGGTCCAAAAGGTAAGAAATGAACCGTACCATACAGACCTACATGAATGACGACGTACATCTCCTTTGATTGTTCTTTTTATGACTCACTGTTAACTGAGATTGCTTGTTGCCATTCTTCATGTCTTCTGCATCTCTACTGATATCAGTTTCATCTATACACATGTACAGATAACATTATACATAATTATTATACAGGCGGTACCCTATATGTAGGATTGAGGTTGATTTTTCAAGATGGCGGCTGTTTTTATGATATTCAAACACTTATAACTCTTTTATCTTATGCTGTACAGCCTTAAAAATGGCTTAGATGAGCTCTCCTTCACTGAGCGATTCTCCTGGTACCTTTAAAGTGAACTGTAATGTAGCGGGAGCATTTCTGGAAAACAGACCCAAATTCAAATTTCTGCAAAATTCTTTAGACTTTTTTCTCTTCTTTCATCTTCTATGCACCGGATAATCTTTTAATCCAGAGAACTGCTCAAGTTGCCTTTTACATCACTCTTCTGGGCTTGGGTCAAGGACCACAAAGGTAGTTTCAAAAAGAAGCGAGGACAGAGACCAAAATGGAAGACAAAATCCACCTGCAGCCACCGCATGGGTTTGTGGTTTGATGCCATTTTAATTTTTGCGCACGTGATTACCATGAATATAATTAACCTAACCACATTACCACAGAATATAATTTCTTAATTTAAGAGAAAAGAATGGAAACAAGTAAATAAAAAATATTAAAAATGGGAAAATAGTATGATTGAGTGAGGAAAAAAGTAAGGAAACAAGAGGGTACTTGCAAACAGGTGTGGTTAGAAATCCTACACCACTGCATGAAGATTAGCTACTACCCAAAAGAACAGCAATTATCCTGACAGCCAACTATGATAGCACTATGAACAAGCTATGAAGCATTTTTTTTATGCAGTGGTGTAGGATTTCTTACCACACCAGTTTGCAAGTATCCTTACTTTTTTCCCCACTCAATCCTACTATTTTCCCATTTTTGATTTTTTTTATTTACTTGTGCATATATCATGTAGGCTTAGATGTGGCATAACATTTACCTAAACTAAGCATAAAATACCTGTTCCACTTTCATCTTTCTCTATACTCTTTTTAGCAAATATTTCATTTGAAGTAAGATTGCTCTATCCCTGACAAAGAAAACAGACTTTAAAAGGAGTGTAACTTGTATGTATTGTCAATTACTGAAGTAAAATCTACTCTGAACTCTTCCCCTTTCTCCCATGGCATTACAAAGGTCATATCAAGAAGTAAAAGCTAATCTACTACTTTCTGATGCTAGTGAGGCTAATTTTGTGGATAGTTAAGTAATGTGATTAAACTTCTATGCCTGTATCAAAATCAATAGACAGACCATAAAAACAAATACTGGACCCATGCAATTTATTTTCATAATATCCCTATAATCCCATGACAAAATGTGGCATTAAGTTCTAAGTACAATAAGTATATGTACAAGTACACATGTACACATATGTGTACATGTTACACAAACCCAGGACCAGCAAGCAATGCACTCAGTATTATGTCTGACTAACATATAGAATAATTAGGATTACATTTTACCCGAGACTTTGGTCTCCTCCTGGGAGCAGGTAACTCTGTAATTGTTACGTCACCTTCATTAGAAGAATCATCATTAGAACTGCATTGCTGATTTTTTATTATAATAATTAAGAGACTAGCGCTTCTAACACAGATCTTCCTGAATTGAACTGATGCCTAGTTTTCTAACTGCAAAGATGTGACAAGGTAACCCTATAGATTTATAGGATTAACTATTTGATGAATGTTTAAGAATGCCCTTGCTTAAATGAACGTGATGTAGATCATTTTTTAGGTTGAGTTTCACCATTGCTTTTAGCTCCATCTGGTTTCTTCACAAAGTTAGAAGCATACATTGTAAGGTATTCAGAATGCTGAAAATACTCAGCTGAGAAAGAATTAAAAATGACCACCCCATCTGATGGATTCATTAGGCTCCACTTCTGAAATAAAGTAACTGCAATAGATTGAGCAAAATCATTGTTATAAGTGTACAACAGAACTTACAAAAGTAGTACCATACTTATCTGGAGATTTTAATAAATACATAACTAAGGACTAAATGGCTAAAAAAGATACTGGCAGCAATCCTATATAGAAGCCATGATTTTTAAAATAATTAATAGTTTTAACACGAGATCTAATATGGTGTAAAAGCCATGCATAATTGCATATGTGACACTGGTAATGCCTTTCCTTGCCAAGCGGGTAAATAAAGGACACTCAAGGACTTGAATGAAGTGTTTTGAGTTAGCACTCATTGATGCTCATTTGCAGAGGATATAAAGAAATCTAGTTTATTTGTAACTAATGTGTCTTATACATAAATAAATTTATAACCCTAGGCTACTAACAATCATTGTTAGTGTACTAATTATTAAGCACCAAGTGGTCTGTCATACATTCATTCAATTCTCACTTTGAGGCTCTGTGGTTTTAAAAGGGGCTCTCCTACGGTCACAACAACTTCTTTTTGTGCTAGAAAAAGTTACTTTTTACTACTTTATCAATTTTAGCCATCAATGTTGCTGGTTCTCAGTAATTTTTTTGTTCTTGGAGTAACAAGGCTTTTTAGTATCTCTAGAGCACGACAGAAACTTGATATAGAAAAAAAAGTAGTGTTTTGCTGGAACTTTGTTTTGAAGATATGATTGCCTAAAAATGACTTACACAGTACCATTTGACTTAACATGACGTCTTTGTCCTTAGAAAGAGTAGTTAGGCTGAGAATAGAGAATAGATAACAGACGCTGGGTAATATTAGCTCTCTCACTACATGATCAAAATAAAATTCCTGCACAAGCTACGATATTAATATCACTTGAATGGGACCTTTTACTAGGAACGGAGTTTTTCAATAATAAATAAAGCAATGGTGCTACTCTTTTCAGTTCATTCAATGCCTTTGACCAGTCAAAATTCTTGAGAGCCAAGATGCTTTTGTCTTTAAAGAGAGAATCAGTCTTGTTTGAAAAGGCACACAAATTCACGCTTTAACAAATTACCAAGTCTAGATGCCACCAAAGTTCTCATTTTAACATTCTTCATAACTTGATTTACAATTGATGCCCTTTTGCCCCTGCCAACTGATCTTCCTAATTTTTTTAAGGAACTAGACAATCTGTGCACACAATGTTTATTTCGCTTTTTCACAACTACCTGTAAATGTACATCAACTAATACTTACAGAAACTACGGGTGTATCTCTATCATTTTCATTTAATACTAGTTGTCTAGTTGGTGTAGAATGTAACCTAGCACCTGATAGACTTAGTCTGGCGGGCAAGACTACTGATAGACTAAGCTCATTAAGTGGTGATGACACTTGCCCAACACTTGAAATTGAAAACAAATTTTCAGCAGCAAAGGATCCTATTTTTTCAGCTACTTCATTTTCCGTTTCTTTCAAATCTTTATGCAACTTTAAAAGCCTGTTCAACGTCCCAAGACACTTTCCTCGGCATACAGCTGCATTTTCAATTATCTTCTTCAGTTCCAAGCTAGCCTCTAATGTCAATGAGCAATGAATTTCGACCAAAGATGTGACATTTGTAATTATATCCTCTTTCCCTTTGATATAACATTTGGCTCCTGGCTTTATACAAGAACGGCACAAAATACAGATACAAGTAGGCTTAGCAGAGGCCATACATCTATTATAAGGATTATTATAACACGTGGTTACATGCATGTGTCACATGACGTGAGTGTCAGTCACATGTTTTTTGCTATTAATTGCATTCCAGACTGTAACAATTTCAATAGCAGTGTCACCAGACCCTTCCGTCTTTGGGAAGGGGCAGGGCGAGACTAATGGACGGTCTGACCAACCGGTATGGCAAGCAATGATGACTTTTTGCTTAGAGATTCCTTCTACGTTAGTACAGTAAAGCCTGAACAGGTGGCTGGGGTGATATATGTATGCTCTTTTTTATGTATTTATCAGGAAGCTAAATGTACTACCTGCTTAGTCTCATGTCGCCGAAAGTCTATGCTCAGTACCACTTGTTCCAGCAATGGCCCTGGACAACTCTGACACCGTGTTATGCAGACCTAGTCCATACTAAGAAACACAGTTTTATTCATTCTCTTTAGTATTGTATTTTCTTGTTATTGTATTATTAAGAAATGTAATAGGGCTAGTAGCCATATATACTTCGGTTTTTGTAGAGGCTGATGTACAACAAGCTGCTAAGACTTGTCTTTTGGTAGAATTTAAGATTGACAATGGTGTTTGTGTTGTCTCACAAGATGCTATGAGCAAGAGAGATGGTGACACTGTGCCAATTAATTATAGAGGAAAGGAGCTTGAGGCAATGATATTGGAAGAAGGTATGAATCCTGTTTGTAGCCTACGAAATAGATAATTGTTAGTTGTACCGGTAGAGTTTTTACTGAACCATACATAGTTACTCAAAAGATATAATATTAACAAATTTTGCTTGACAGGTTAACAAAAATGATACAAAATAAAAAAACTTAAAAATTATCGTCCAGTTCAGGTAGAATGAGTATTGTGCTAAAGGAAAAGAGCTGACAGAACAACCAAGTAAAAGAAGGAAAACTCAGAAGATTTACAGCAGTGTTGAACCGAAGCAGTTGAAGATAGGTATAAAAAGCAGAACGGAGAAAAAAGAAAGATATACATGTACTGACCAGTCACTTGAAGCAGTCAGTGGAGAGGAACAGCCACTGACAACACATCTACCCATTCACCATCAACCAACACGTCATTGTCTTTAAAAGTACATGTATTATCTCCTCAAACGCCACCCCTCGCAATCCCAATATCCCTCCCACCTACATTGGTATACTTACCTGGTTCACAAGTACATGTACCAGTACCATCAACACCAGTATCATCACAGCCACCTGCTTTACCATCACAAGTAATTTGATTATATCGATACTTTTCAGGTAAAAACAAGAAGCTGCAGTAGACGAAACTTTTGTGCCAGTATGACTCCTATGCTTTTTACAAAAGATGAAATAATATCATGCAATGTATGTGGTGTGTTTTCTTCCTTAATTAATTTGTTTACTGTCCTAATTCTAAAGAAAAGAAAAGTAGTAATCAACACTTTAAAACAAGATAGACTAATTTGTAGCGTCTGCTGTCCTTTTAAATGGTTCTGCTCTTCCGCTAGTTTTGTAATAGGAGTAAAAATAGTCGTATACGTTGCCTACAATTTTTTTCGTCTGATTTAAGTCATATTCCTTGTCCTATTTGTCCTGTTTGTCTTACTCTCCTCCCATTCCTTCTTGATGGTATGGTACAAAGAATTGCCACCATTTTTCTCTAGTAAGTTTACTGCCCATGTGTTCACGAAGCATAGCAATAGTAATGGCATAAGTACCCAATAAGTGGACATGTGCTTTGATTTTTTCTTTCCCTTTAACAAGCTTTACTCTACTATTATTTTATATCAAAAGAACGAAAAATCCAAGTGTTGCACGACAGTGAAACACCGCCGATTACAGCACATAAAATAAGGAAGTTATTTAAAATTTAAAATTGCAAAGTCAGTGTGGCCTACTATAGCTCTCATAGTGATATTTCTAAAATTGGCCATTTAGTCATCATGTCTCTCAAAAGCCTTGCTGTTACCTCCTCATTTTCAGGCCTTGCCTGATTAATAAAATTGAGCTTTCCAATTTTGCATCTTTGTAAGTCAGCAATTGTACGCAATACGTTTTCTGTTTGGATCAGTTTCTAAAAGGACACTTCGCTCAGTGACAATTCTACCTCTTTAAGCCTATGCTGTATTTTAGAAACAGAACATCCTGTTTCCTAACAATATCACCCTTCCTCTTGTTTCTTTTGATCATCTCGACATCTTTGGCTTCAGCTTGAATAAATGGTTGTGCTACATGCACACACTACAAACAATTATGTACAGGTTCATTAATATACACAACCACACAATACACAAACTAACTATACAATGCACTACAGGTGAGACTATAGTACACTATACCTTACACAATAGAAATGCTAAATTCAATAATAAACTATGCACTAGTTAAATCTAGTAGTTTACTTGTTAACTTGGCTGTAAGTACTGTTGTATGCATACCCATATATATTTTTATTTTCAATCTCTCCTCCCTCACTAAACATGTGCATGCAACAGGCTACAGCATCCTTACAAGTACATGTAGTAATTACGGGCATGCTTTGTCCCATTGTTGTTATGCTTGACTGTGTTGATTGATTTATTGTGAGAGAAATCTATACTGTAATGGATACACTTCCATTTACGCTGCATGTAGTTGCCTTGTATGCATACACTAGGAGGAAATAAAAGGGAGATGCATTTCAATGGTGATAAATGGAGAGAGAGGGTGATAATATTATATGATGATACTAAGTCAAATCACATTTTAAGAAAACGATAGTATTGAGACTAAGGCAACTTGGAGGGGGAGAGATTGAGAGAAGAATGTATTTTTAAATGCCTAATGACTTCACAAGCCTCTGTTATTACATCGTTATTATGTTGCACATTTACTGTGTGTTTCAGTGCATGCACGATACATCAATAGACTTGTCCTGTCAGTATTTCAATGTATAGTATAGTCCCTGCTTTCTGCACATTTCCTTGTATTAGATAGTGTGGTGTAGCCCTTGCTTGCCTGATGTAAAGCTTCATTGCTTTTATGGTACACTAAAGTAGCTATCATAACATTGAGGGAATGTATAGCAGGCAGTCCTCAGCAAAAGGAAAATAGGAGTGTGTTTGTATTTGTGCCCTCATTTCTACAGCTTCAATGATCCTTTTTCTCTATCTTTCACTTTCTCTTTCCCTAGTTCATTGTTTCGCCAGTGAGCGCTACATGTAATTCAAAATTTGGCCATAGCAAGTTAAGTAGACGGAACCAGGCAATAACGTTACTTTCTGATCAGCAATATGAGCAGTTGATCCAACAAACTGATGAGCACACACAACCTAAGAACAGTCTCCTAGTTTATCAATAGAATGCTCCTACATTCCCAGTGTAAGGGCCTCCACAAAAATTTTGAACTTTCAAATAAGCCTATGATTGTATTTTTTCGCAAAAGAGAACTTGATCCTGAGCTACTTCAAGAAATTTCACTCCTTAAAAAAGTTGCCTCGATGTAATAAAAAATATTTTACTGTCTTACAAAATGAGGTTAACTTAGTTATTAATTAAAGTTAATTAAAGTTAAAATCAATTATTTTTTCCTTGCTCTGCACAAGGTGTTCACATTGTGTTCTGGTGTCTACATTCAAAAATCAAGCCTTTGTCCAAAATCTCACTAACTGGTAAGCATTTAAATGTTACTATATTATATTAATTTTAAAATTACTTCTTTATTGAATGCCATATTTGACAAAATAATGGCCACCACACAAAATGTAATTTGTCACCAATTTTGTTTTGTAATGATTCCCTGTGAATGCTTGTTGACAGTCAGTATTATTGTAAGCTCATTATTCATATAACACGATACAGTAGCAGCTGTATGCTGTCATACATACCTGTGTGGTGCATTATTGTGCTTGACCAGTCTTGTGCCCGGCTGGGTGACGAGACTAGTGTTTTACCAGATATGATTACCTGCATAGTAGTGTGATATAGCCAGGCCCTCCCTAAGTTGGCTACACAAGACTATACCTATATAGTGCCTCATATGATGGACAGGCAAAAACCAAGAAGGTTAACTCATGTCCCACATTTTGTCATACTTAGGCTATTTTGCTTAATATGCAAGTAGAAGAAAATAATTTAGGTAAATTAGTGCTAGTTTATAATAACTCAATGTGTAGGTGTTCATACTGATTCAAAGTTTGCTGTTAAAAAATCTGAGGAGAGCAATCTCGAGAAGGAAGTAATATGGCTAAGAAACCTAATTATGAGCTAACAAGAAAGTTTGATTTAAAATTGAAAGAACAAGATTTTCATAGTAAAATTGATTCTATGTGTTGAACCATAGCTGATTTGATTGCTATTCTGCAGAAAGAGAGACTAAAATAATTATTATTTTATTTGAAGATTTGAACTGCATGTATAAATGCTATAAAGTGTAACAATTATAGAGTGACAATAATTATTTGTCCATACATTGACTTCAATGGCTGCTATGGTGATGGAAAGCAAATGGAGCAGCAACAGTCTTTCTTAAAATCATACTTGTGTCTTAAAAATATCAGATCTTTATAGACTGTAGTTCATCATTTCATTTTTTGGCCCAGTAAACCATACCGGCCAAAAAGGAAACTCACCTCTTTATAAGATATCATAACAGAGCAAACTTGATCATTTACTTTTTTGTAAATTAATTTAAGCATTTCCATGCATTACCATTGACAGGTGTATTAAGTTTGCTACAAGCAGCCCCTGTGCAATTGTTAAAGTTACATAAGTCACTGTAGCAATAAACATTTGTCTTCTTGGCACAAGCTGTGTTAGCTCAAGTTCTGAATGGCATACATATGTTATTTTAACATCACTTGCTGCTATTGGTCTGTCATGATTTGCTGACTTTAGTGACTTGCAAGTTCAAGACATTCCCACTTGATAGCTAGGACTGTATTTCACTGTGACCACCCCCTTACAATATTAAAAAATTTATAGTCAGATATTAATTTTTCTTTTTACTAATTTATTTGCCAATACTAACAGCATGATGGCAGGACACAATCTGAGATATGGAAAAAATAATTTTGCTACCAGACATTTGTTCTATTCACTGTTAATACTAACTGTGACATAGCACAACACCAAGAAAATGCATGATAATGATGCTGGGCTAATGGGCACATACAACATGTACTTGGCAAAGTCCAACAGATGTTTAGAAATGGCTTATTTTGCTTTTAAAACTGTTAAACATTGTCCTATTTGAAGTCACTATTTTATTTTTTGTATAGCTACACCAAGTTCACATTATAAATTGTCCATTTGCTGTTATTAAAAATGAATTAATTAACAGTCATCTTGTCCTTTCACTTGACCCCAAAATTGGACAAAATTCACTAACATCAGAGAATGACTGGCATGTCTGGCAGTTTCCACATTATTGGACAAAATTCACATTTTAGTGAATGTTTTATACAGTGCATATACACATGTCCATTTAGGAGAGAGAGTTAGTGTCTTTTGGTCAGTAGTAATTGATGTGTCATATATTTTACAGGAGAATTGATAGACAAAATTCTGAGACTTTTCAATTTGAACAAGTGTTCAACCATCAACATCACTGTATAATTAAGATTACCATCTCATTCTTTTTTATAGTGCAGTCTACATATTTAACTTATTGGTGTTATGCATAAACATGCAACAGAATTTTTACCATAGCAAACAGCAAAAAAGCAATGCACAGTGAACTACGTTGAACTTATAATTAAGAAACAGATTGTTCCATGGACATTACCGTATTCTTAATAAGACAAAAGGATGTGTCGAGATTATACAGTCATGAAATAGTCAGTGGTATGTGATGCACATGTATTTGAGTTAATGGACTGCTGAATAATTGTAATGGTATTTTCACAGGCCTATGTCAATGACTATACATGAATGTACAACTTACAGTAAATGTATATTTTAGTTTCGTGGTTATTATTACTGTGTATGAATATTGTTACCCATGTAATAAGTTCTGATGCACACATTCTGTTGTTTTTATTTGTTTGTCTTATTCTTGAATTGTTCTGGTCTTGTTCTCTTTCTCTTGTATTTACTTTTTGTTATTTATCAATTTATTGAGTTAACTAGAACTGCCTTGCTGAAATCCACCTAAAAACTCAAACATGTATACCTTGCTTTCTTTCCTCTTTTTATTTCTCTACCTCTTTAGCGTCACCATATTCTTGATGCATCAAGCTTCGGAGATACTGAGGTCATCAATGAGTGTAGCATTGAAGTGAGGTCAATCATACAATGTCCCTATTTACATTTCTTTTCATGTTTGTAGGCTTCCTGTCTTTCAAAATCAGGACACTGTACATTAACATGCACTGTTGTGTTTATTGAATTTTTATTGTTACCAAAACTTCATATGATAATGCAATAGCAGTCCATGAACTGATGCCACAATGCTAGAAAATCTGACAGCGCTCTAGGCAAATACTCTTCATTTGATCCAGTGATGACAAATTTACCTATTGGCTCCAAATAATGGTAAATAATTGTCAAGTCTGGTAACAGAGCAGTTCTGGTTGTTGTCAGGTAGGTATGCACAATTACTTTTTGAGAACAATAGAATTACTAAATGTAAATTAACCTTTATACGTATCTGTCTTCTCTCCATGTTTCATATTTGTCAAAATTATAGGAAATTAATTCATGCATGCAGGAGCATGTAAGTACAAATTAAGGTATAAAATTCATAAGTACACAATACTCAATTTATAGATACATGTATTTTAAATACAATGTGTCATCTGCCACTGTACCAATATTGATAAAAATAATAGTGTCCCGCTTGTCCAAAGGCATAGTCAGTTATCATTAACTACATTTGAATAAACTTAATGTAATTCAATGGATGCTTCTGTTGCACTACAACAGTAAGTCTGCTAGCAGTAGAGGTCCATTGTATAAACACCTGTTGTATGACAAACACTCAAAAGTGCCAGTAGGTATGCACCTCTAAATAAGACTTGTGTTCTCTATGGCTACTGATGCCACATGATTTTCTGAGGACTCTTTGAAACTAAACACATGGCAAAAGGTTGATCTGTTATCCTTTGATATTTTACATACTCTCAGGTAGCTTAAGTGTATGTATTCTTAAAAAAAGAATTTAGATTAATACAGACAAGAGACTTTCATTAAGTGAATTTATAACAACAAATATAGAATTGCAATAGGTGTAGAGACTCAAGACGTTGACCTTAAGCACATCCCAGCACCTTTCTGTTAAGGTCATATTATTATGTAACTTTGTACTAATAACAGACATGTATTTTATCAGTTATTATACTTGCAAAGTGAATACTCAGTGTTATTTTGTTAGAAGAATGGTAAAATAAATAGTATGAAATTAACTTATTCTCCGGAAACCTTTCCATAGCATGAATAGATGCCTGGAATAGGTTGCAAATAAAATTTATAATTCAATGAAGAAGCAAATTACAGAGTTATACAGGAGAAGGCCATCAATTTTATCTTCATACTGCTCAAGTAACTTAATTAACGTTGAAGACAACAGTTGGTCAACTTGGTTTCCCATTACTTCATTTTTACACTAAAAGAGAAATACTTAAAATACTAATAGACATAGAATTATATACTTCTACTACCATCACCGAACCATACAGATTGTTGTTGTCCCTGAAATGCACATCAACATAGCGTGTACGCCTTATCAGAGATATGCTCTTGTTTAAAGAACAATTTGTGAACATTGCTGCACTTGACAAATCAAAGAAAAATATTGTCTTCAAAAAATACAACCACTTTACGGGTATAGCAACTTATACATACACATGTACCTGTTTAAAGTATTGAGTAATTTTAGCTGCTTAAAAAATTGGAACCGTACAACACAACTGGCATTTATTGATTACTGTTTCTGAATCAAATCTACAATGTTGCTTTTTGCTCCATAAAGATCTCGTCCATGGCTGTATTCATGCCTTGCCTTTCTCTGTCACATGCTCTGTTAAAATCATATGGCTTATTAATTTACATTATATTATAATAAAACTCTTCCGTTCAATCCTGTATCAACTGGATAGCCATAAACCGTAATTAACTTTTTAGTAAGCAATGGCCACATATAAGATAAATGATTGGGGTAGTCGTGTCTGAATTACAGTCAAAGGGATGGCCTATGGACAAATGTAATGTCGCAATTTATCATTCTAGCAAATTTTCTGTAATAACCATTTAAAACATTGCCAATATACTTCAATAATTCGCTCCAATTATAAGCAACTTCACTATCTTCTGCCACAATAATTATGAAGGTGAAGTAGTGTGGTTCCAGTGCCTTGGTATTGTAACTAAAAATGGAGTACTAGTACCATTACTATAATGACATAAGGGAGTGGGAACTGGAACTAGTACTGCAATGTATTTATAAACAAGCGTATTTGTGAAAAAAATTCCTAAGATTGATTGCATCACCTTATGTTTATTGATCATGTTTATTATTCCTAGCATCATAATAATTGACTATTAATATTTTAACTCATACTTATTTTGATTTTAGACATGCACATTTAGACATACATACTAACACATAACACAAATATTCACAAACAAACATCATTATCATACATATTATAACTCCGAAGAGCGAGATTATTAATAAAGAGCAAGATTATTATTGATCTTATCATCACTCCAAAGAGCAAGATCATATTGATCTTATCATCACTCTGAAGAGTG
Organism: Amphimedon queenslandica; assembly: GCF_000090795.2. Lineage (NCBI taxonomy): Eukaryota > Metazoa > Porifera > Demospongiae > Haplosclerida > Niphatidae > Amphimedon > Amphimedon queenslandica. The sequence continues at coordinate 141,706 of NW_003546310.1, read as the reverse complement.
AGATTATTTTTATATTATCATCACTCTGAAGAGCGAGATTATATTGATGTTATCACTCCGAAGATTGAGATTATATTGATCTTATCATCACTCCGAAGAGCGAGATTATATTGATTTTATCATCATTCCCAAGAGTGAGATTTTGTTTGATACGCACAAATATGCATACATGTCTATAAATACATTAAGCATAATACAAAGGAACACGATGTACATACATACAAAGATAGACACATTCAAACATCTAAAATATTATCTGCACATATTAATTGATTAAAATATACTTTACATTTGTAAAACATCCAAAACATAATATGTATGTATACATACAGTACAAACACAATCATAATGCATCTATAATAAATATACACTCAAATCATGAATGTTATTAAGTGTAATCAAATATATTATCCATTCTAAATAGCTGGATTTTATTAATGTTATCTTTACTCAATACTAAAAGCAAGAGTCAGATTTTTACTTCTGGGCCCACCATCCATCCCCAATCTCCATTTCATTATTATGAACAGAGTCAAGAGTTGTATATTATACTATCATATAGATCACAACACTTTTGTGGTTTTAATTTGTATTAGTTTTATCTCTTGACTATCCCAGAAGACACATCATCATTCATGATCTATGCTTCCTTTGTCAATCCATTTCATCATTTGCTACTGCTGATTATGTGATTTTCTTTTCGACTAGTCCTAGTAGAGCAACTCCTTGGAGTGTTCTTACTCGACTTAAGGCAACGTATGCCATTCCATCTTCAAAAATTTTAGGACTAAGATCTATTACAGCAGCATCAAGAATTAGACCCTGAACCTTATGTATAGTAGCTGCCCAGCAAGGTAGTAATGGTAACTGTGGATGCTATAATGTCACTCCTTGCTTGCCATAGAACTTGGCTGTGACTGGTTCTATTGGGACAGCTTCTTCTTCTGATAAATCATCAATTGCGACTCATCTCACTAGACCTACACGTGTGTCATGAAATTTTACATATACTTTTTGTGGTAAGTCCCCTTTTTTTGCTTGATCATCAGCTCCATTTGGCCAAGAGAAACCCACAGTTATTCCCCTAGCTCCATTTTCTAAT
>NW_003546310.1:122972-134475 GCF_000090795.2 Amphimedon queenslandica | reverse complement strand
GTTCAACAGGATAATTCAGGTGGGATTTCATTTACATGCATATTATTAATTATAGCAAATGGAGGGATTTTCCCGCCATACATCTACTACAAAAATGAACACTACCAATTACTTCTTCATTAAGCAATAAGGCTGATAATTGTGTATCATTAATACATGCATTATAATGCTGTTGTAATATATCATGTAGTTTACTCGCATCTACCATTGATATACCTTTTAGGTAGCACAGACGCTCACATGTACAGCATATGCTAGTTGAACATAGTCGTTTTTCTTTTTGAAATTTTTCGAGGTCTTTTCTAGATAGCCGTTACTGACGAACATTTTCTGGTGAGGGAGCTGGAGGTGGTTGATTAACTAATAACTCTACGATTCTCCCACATTCTTTGATTTCATTCAGCTCTTTGCTCTTGAGATTCTGAGGCTCTTCTTTTGTGATTTATTTTACGAAGATACAAGAGACGTTCTTCTCTTTGAGCTTCTGACTCATTGCCACATCTTTCACTAAGGTAAGTTAGATGTCTTGTCTTTGAGCCTCTGATTGATTGATAAATCTTTCCAGATGTCTCTGCCTTTGATCACTTAGACAAGACTCTCTGTGATCTACTGATTCATCATTGGTACCTTTTTGCTGATTTCTCTGTCTTTGATCACTTAGACGTGCTTCTCTGTTATCTGCTGATTCGTTAGCTATAGATCTAGTCCTCTGTGCATATTCCCACTTCTTTCTCAATCTTTTATCCGTATCTTCTTGAGATTCTTTAGATCTATGCTTCCGTTGCTTTTCATTTAAATAATCAATGCGTCTTACTCACGTCTTGTAGTGGTACACGACTTTTCATTGGTAGGCCATAGAATGAGTCTATGATGTTTCTCCTCTTTTGCTTTTTATGTGGCGACACTGTTGTAGTGTGTGCGTGTTGTTGATTGGCAAGCATCCATTGGGGTAAAACTCGCTTCTTCTTAGCTACCGTTTGAGGTAAGGAAGTTTCCATCTTCTCAACTGAAGTATTTTTTGAAACTGTGCATCTTACATAGGTTGCTTAGTTATAATAGACTAATAATAATAATAATAATAATAATAAAGATGTGGTCTAATTTGATTGGATGAACTACTGTAGACCTATTAATTAAATCTTAACACAATAATTAATTCTTAACACATTAATTATTCCTATTGGCTCCTAAACTATTAATTACAACAGCTGCATTCACTAATTTCAGAGAAGTAGCAGTATTGAAGTTGACATTGGAGAAGAGAATGAAGAATACGATCTACTTTACGACAATGATGTAATTGATTGTATGATAATTATGATTAAAATAAGTTATAATTCTTCAATAGGAAGAAATGAACTCTGAACCAGGGACTCCAAACGGGCTACCACCACCAGTACCTCTACATGAGCCCGGAGATAATTCAGCACCACTAGGAGATAGAAGACCACCACCTCCTCCAATAAGACCACTTCCAACACCACTGCCAAGACCGGAAGACGAGCGTCCCGATAATGTAGCTGCCGACTGTGGAAGTTGCTGTCGCTGCCAAGTAGGGACAGCCAGGAGAGGACTGGGTGAGGGTGGAGGAGCAGGGAGAGGTGGTGGTAGAGGTGGCGGGTCTACTGGTAGAGGTGCCAGGACAGGAGGGAGACCAGGGAGAGGAAGGGGAGAATTGGAACAATAGAGGAACAGGAAGAGAAAGGTGGTAGGCCTGGCATGAGCAGTTTCAGGCTCGCAGTCAGTTTAGACTGCGCACCAGAGGAAGGGGCAGGGGAGAAGGGAGAGGAAGGGGAGGGATCGGGAGAGGAATGGGATGGTGGCAGGGAAATAATAATGTAATGAACCAATTAGACAGACTTTTAGATATCATTGAACTAATACTCACCAATAATAACTAGTGAACTACTATAAGCCATTATATCTCTATAACACTTGTTTATTAAATTAATAGAATTTTATTATAATATTTTAAACTATGGTGTTGTCACGTTCACCAGTTGATGTGTGTGTGAGTGTGGATGGGTTGACTAGTGGATCTGGCTTGCATGGTCTCCCGTATACAATCTTTCATAGATGATGTTCCTTAACTATGGCAGCAGTCTTCCTCCATTGATATTTCAGAATTCCTATTTTAATATGTAAGGTGACAAAGCATGTAAACTATTTATGGTAGATTAAAACTATTTTCTTATGGTCTTACTTTATTGACTTGAGCCTAGTCACTTGTAGTTCATCTATATATATAGTTTGAATTGCAATAAAGAAGAATGCTTCACTGAGTGCCAGTCCAATGGCAGCCATTGTGTTTACTTTTTTATTTGTTCTAACTAAGACTTATAAAGGTTTCTACCTTCTAGTGATTCTTGAGAATACTTTCGACATCATATTTGTTTTATTCTTCTTGCTACAAAGCTCAGAACTTTGTTCTGCTTCTGAGCCACCATTTTGTTTAACGTGGTCACACCCAGCTACAGAGGGGGTTGGGTGGAGTGTTGCTAAGTGAGCCACAATTGTTATTTTTTCAATACAACGTATATAAATGATAAGAAATGTAAGTGTTGACATATAATCAATTATTATACATCATGTGGGCTGGATTCGATCTTAGGAATGACCTTGGGGCTTCGCCCCAAGGTCGTAAAAAACTTGAACTACTACTGTACTGTGATTATTTAATTTGAAAAGTACTGGAACTAGTACTGTAATGTTGTTATAAAAACTACTACAGCACTGTATATGTTAATAGTATGGAGTACTGGAACTTGGGAACTACAACAAGCACTAAACTTTAATACTATGGAGTACTAGAACTACAATATGTATTCAGCAATATAAAATGTAATTATAGTGCTATTCAGACTACCTTAAAGTACTTGCTATAATTATAATTTTCAGATCAATAACTACTAGTATACTATATCCCAACTGAATTTGACACCAGCCGCTAGAAATTTGAAAAATGTAGTTTTACGTCACTGATGACGTCTCATAATGATATTCATAAAAGCATCGCTAGCATCTTACAGCTGCGGGGTTGGCCTGTGTTTCACTCTTAAATGGGTTTTGTTTATTCTGATAAACAGTACAATAGCTGCTGGAGTCAACTAGTCTTTATAAAGGCAGTCATTATCAACAGATCTTGCTCTGTAAAAATGAATTATCAGTTTGGGCGCACGACCACATGTTCTTATGTAAACTATAACATAGGCAAATTGTCGTAATACTTTTGGTATGCCATTGGGTTTATAGGGAGAACACGGTTCTCAGGGTTCCCAAGGGCTGAGAAACCCAAGACATGAGATCCTGTGATGGCATTGGGTGGCTAAGAACCTGTGAAAGGTTATCCTTATCCCACATTCCCATAAAAAGCTATTGCATTTTTTCTTGGGTCAAACTCAATTGGTATATGGTATACATACTACATGTACATGCATCACATACAAACTAAGCACATGCTAGGAACAGCGACTCAGTGAGGACTATTAAGCACTGTAAGCTTATTTTATCATGCCTAGTTGTAATTGACAAATCAGATTGCAGAACACCGGGTTTCTAAATCTATTAGATACCTCCCGGGAACACTTATTAACCTCCCATGAACACTTATTAACCTCTTGGTTTAAAAAATAAAATAAGTGAAACCTGGCGCTCTACGCTTATGCTCTTATTAGTCCATTGGTCAAGCTTGGTTGATTCTTTACTGCCTAGCCTGTTAGATACGATGTATATATGTCAACTGTGGTCTTATTATCAGCAGCTGGTAGTTGTTTTCAAATGTTATGATAGAAGTTGGTTATACACCTCGGTATCGGTTTCTATGGTATTCATTAGCCTCGCGACTGCGTCGCTTGGTTAATAAATACCGTAGCAACCTCTACCATGGTGTATAACCAATAGTTATTAATATAATATTGAGCAATAACTTTTAATGACATAAAGCATTAGAATGACAGACATTTGTGAAGTAGACAAAATGTGTCATTATCAGTAGCAGTTAAAGGATTAAATGTTTTTCTCATTATTAACTCTCCTCCTTTTGCTCTTCCTTCCTAATCACTATCTTCCATCTCACGACATTCCACAAAATCTTGACTGTCCTAGTCTTTTTGACTTTGCCTCTCTTTCTACTTTCTTTGTCATTTCTTCTTAAGTTTCCTTGCATTTTTGAATTTTTACCATTTCTTGACTTTCCTCGTATTTGTGACTTTCTTTGTATTCTTGACGTTCTTCATAATCTTGACTTTCCTCATATTCTTGACTTTCATCTTCTTCACATTTCTTCCTCGTCTTCATGTTCCTCCTCTTTTTAACTTTGTTCCTCTTGTTCACTTTCCAGGTCTTGACTTTCTTCCTGTTCTCAACTTACCTCCTCTTGGCTTTCATGATAATGCTTAGCTTCCTCAGCTTTCTGAAGCATATCTGTACTGTCTAGAAGAAATATTGTAAAAACTTGGCACAAGCAATATGCACTTAAAACAAAGTTTCCAAAGTCAATTCCAACAACATAAGCAGCACTACCATCATCATTTGCCATGTTAATCACTGGCAATTATAAAGTGATGCCAAAAGCTCTGTAGCTTCTTGTTATGTAGAGGCATCAAGACTTGTAGGAGGTACGTAGATCTTTTTTTTGAGGACATTTTTTTCTACTTTGAACTGGAGAGACAAAAACATCGCAAATATGAGCTCCCCTAATATTTCTGGGTAATGAGTCTGCTTTTCAGCTTGTAACTATGATACTATTGAATCATTTTCCGAAAAAATGAAGCTCTTCTTGATCATGAGTTTTAATCAATCGATCAACATTTATTATTATATCAGGGGTGCCTCAAAAAGAATAAAATTTGGAATACGTTGAATTGAGCATCGTATATCTGTGCTGGTGATAACCAAATGAGAGCGCTTCCTTTTCTGAGTAATGAAAGCCACTCATAAAGTGGAACTTGTTCAATAAATAGGTCAGTCTTCATGCCAAGCATTTTCTGAGTACTGGTGGCCAGTGCCAAGGAACTGAAAAAAATCAATGAAAGGTGACTCAGTGGGGCATGTTTGTACGCTACTATGATTCTGGAACATTGTGTGATGTCCAAATGCTGCTTCACATGCCTAATTGTGATTGTCACACAAATAAGGCAAAAAGTATCACAGAAATTACAAAAGTGTGACGTGCAAAATTGTCTTAATTCAAAGTGACGTGAAACTGCTGTATCAAGATGATTCAATGTCGCACTTGAACACTTGGCATGATTTTCAGGTTCAAAGCAAAACATCCAGCACCGACTCATTAACAAAGATAACTTTTGTAAGAGCTGCTTAATCACTCCTCTTAACACTTATAAATCGTGTGACATTAGCCATACCATTCTGTGGTCATCTGGAAGTTTGTAAAAGTTAATCCCTAAAATAATGTACACTACATCCCAAATGACAGCTGGTAATCCTAGATTCTGCTGAAGGCTGTTGGGGGCTATGTCAAAAACCTACTATTATACGGTAGAAATTGTTTCTCTGGGTATTATAAGATTGAGAACATAAAATTATTATTTGGGGTTTGGTGTCTTACATGACATTACTAAACTAAAATATTAATTGCTAATTCAAAATAAGTTGAGTTGAATGTATAGCTTGTCGAAGGAAGTAAAGTTTTCTAAGTAACAAGTAAGCACAGTATATTTCTAGTTTTTTTGAAACTAAAAATTAATACTAGCTAATGTTTATTTCACTAAAAAGTATTATAAGGACAATAATCATAAAAATTAAATATAGTCTGCACCCAAATATAGAAACAAACTTATTTAATCTAACACTAGTAATGTACTCCGACTGAAGGTCAATTTTCGCTTGCAGAGTGGAACTAGTACAAATTTTATAATTTCTCTAAATTTACCTTATTTCTGTTCAAAAGTAGCTTTAATGTAAGCTTTCCTTTTGTACCGCTAGGATCTCTTAAAGTACTACTGACAGTCATCATTGTGATGTTAATAAGAGAAAGAGGAATGACATATACAAATGTACACATGTATACGTACCTGTTGATACATTACATATCAAGATGGTGGGTAAGCAGTGAAGTTTTTTGCAGGCCGAAAGGTTTGATGAAGGCCACTACTATTTACAAAAGGACCAACTGAGTGACCAAAAAACTATTGTAGAAAAAGTTCTGAACGCTCAGCATATTTGGTCAAATGATAGCAGACCTTACAGTAATATAATATGTATTAGATGAATAATTGGTGTAATCGTATCTTAAAAACAATCAATGAGATGACCTATGGACAAAATGCAATACCACAATTTATGATTCTGGCAAAGACTGATCCTGGAGTGCTTCATCTGCCGTATTGTTTTAAAAAATCACCAACGTACTTAAAAAACCATTGATATGAAGGTAAATCAGTGTTGTTCCAATGACTTGGTACTGGGGCTAAAAATGGAGCGCTAGTACCTGTGCTACAATTATACAAGGCAGTGGGAACTGGAACTAGTACTGTAATGTAATTATAAAACCTAAAGGGTATTGGAACTACTACTGAGTGTAATTATGAAATGTAAAAGGTACTGGAACTAGTACTGTACCGTAATTATAAAAACCAATACTACACTGTAAGTGTTAATGGTATGAAGTACTGAAACTAGTACTCTACTGCAATAATGGGTACTAGAACAAGCACTAAACTTTAATTTTATGGAGTACTGGAACTACAACATGTACATGCTGCAATGTAAAATGTTATGTATAGTCTGTTTCAGTTGAAAAGAAACGGAAGTAAATCAATATTTTTGTCATTAAAACGTCACGTGTAGCCACGCTCAAACATGGCTGTGATCTACAAGCTCTGTCATTCTTCGAGCGTTTCTTCTCCTTTAACTTACTTTAATATCTATTGTACCTCTACAGTGGTTGCTGCTACCTCCATCTATCCTTTTCTTGTTTTTGGTGCCTGTTTTCAGCTGGTATAGAGCTCAGAATACCGGTGAATCAACGAGTGTACTGGCAACGAAGAACAACTAAGATTGAGGAGGCTGTGGAGTGATTTGGCAAGAATTATCCTTAAGAGAAAGCTCCTGGTTGAATATTAGTAGGTCTAGAGAGCTTGACATGTTTTGTTTTATTTTTTAAATAAAAAACATAATTTTTTGGACTAAATTTAATGAGATGCAAATGATATTCATCACAGTGATGCACACAGTTTGTCATGACAGCTCCTTTCATCTCAAGCGGAAGAACCTGTTTACAACCTTCCAGAGTACCTAAAACTTAAAAATTGTTAAGGATTTTCGGAAGAACCCGTGATGTAGCAATACCAAATTTCAATTTGCTAGCATTAGTGACAAAAAAGTTATTAGGGGTGGTGGTGGTTTTTTCTTAACTGAAACCGACAATACTGTACTGTGAGTATGTAATATAATAAGAATGTAATTATACTGCTATTCAGACTACCTTAAGGTACTTGCTATTACAATAACTTTCTGATTCTTATAAATAACTATTGCTACAAACTAAATGTACATGCATCACATACTAAACTAAGTACATGCTAGGAACAGCGACTCAGTAAGCACGATTAAACACTGTAAGCAGGATTAACTGTAATAGAAATAAAGAAAGATAAATTGGCAACACTAGGGAGGACTGGGAACTGTGAAATCTGGAACTATTTTGACTTTGTTTGATAAAGGAACTTAGACAAGCATATGTAAGGTTAAAGTCCCTCTTTCAGCTGGAAATTGAGAAAGCAGTTGAGACATATCTACCTTTTGTGCTAAACAGTGGTGCTAAACTTACTGGTTTGTATCCAACCAATTTGAATAACTGCCTCAAATCTCACCGCAAAGAACAGTATCCAAAATGAAGGAGCGAGCACACTCAACTCACCAATTACACTTAGTTAACTTAAACAACAACTAAGTATGATAGTCATAAAAGCATTTGTCCATTACAAGAAAGTTGGCCATATGTTTTGGTGGAACTACTCAACCACTGAGCCTTCTTGACAATAAGCTCTTTAGCAAATTAATACAGGAACTCCATTTAGGTTACCAGTGGTCTCAATAGGAAAAAATTGGTACTGAGATCGAAAGGCTCTACACATCATTGAAGACAAAGCTAAAAGCAATGAAAATGCGCGACATGCTTCTCTTTGTACTGATATATGGACAAAGCCTGATATGTCAGCTGCATTCCTGGAAGTAACAGCTCACTTTTAGACCATATGTGACCATAATTGACAAAAGGGACCTTATGGCGGGTAGTGAAATTTGTCTTTCTAGCCTAAGAAATCCAACTTCCTGAGCCCCATTTATCATAAAATTACTCCACAGGATGCAAAAAGTTACCATGAAACTTTTAGAAACAATGATTGTCTAACAAAGCACTCACAGGTTGATATTTTCCATTATAACAACCAATTTTAAAATCCGCCATAAGGGCCCTATTGTCAATTATGGTCACATATGTAACAACCAATGCCATCATATAACGATAGCTGTAAAAAGGTTCATATCACCCCCACAAGTGAACGTATAGCTCAGGCTTTGGAACAAATTTAGCACCACAGGTAGACATGTCTTGACTTCCTTCTCCATTTCCAGCTAAAAGAGGGACTTGAACCTTACATATGTTTTTCTGAGTTCCTTTATCAAAGTCAAAATAGTTCTAAATTTCACAGTTCCTAGGCCTTCCTACTGTTCCATCAGTCTTTCTTTATTGCTATTGGAGTTAATCCTGCTTACAGCGCTCACTGAGTCACTGTTCCTAGCATGTGCTTAGTTTAGTACGTAATGCATGTACATGTAGTATGTAGTAACAGTTATTGATAAGAATCAGAAAGTTATTGTAATAGCAAGTAACTTAAGGTAGTCTGAATACCAGGATAATTACAGTCTTATTGTATTACATACTTACAAAACAGTACATAACATTTTATATTGCATCAAATACATAATTATAGTTCTAGTACTCCATACTATTAAATTTTAGTGCTTGTTCTAATACCCATTATTGCAGTACAGTACTAATTCAAGTATTCCATACTATTAACATTTACAGTACAGTAGTAGTTTTTATAATTACAGTACCATACTAGTTCTAGTACCCTTTAGTTTTTATAATTACATGGCAGTACTAGTTCCAGTTCACAATGCCTTATATAATTGCAGTACAAGTACTAGCACTACATTTTTAGTTCCAGTACCTCCACTGGAACAACACTACACTTAACCTTCATAATTATGGTTATTTAAGTATACTGGCGATGTTTTCAAAAATTATGGCACAAGAACTTCAGGATCAGTCTTTATTAGAATGATAAATTTCGGCATTGCATTTTGTACAAAGGTCTTCTCATTGACTGTTTTCTAGACATGACTACCCAATGATTCCTCTGATATATATTACATTACTGTAAAGCTTGGTATCATTAGACCAAATATGCTGAGCGTTCAGAATTGTTTCTACAATAGTTTTTGGTCACTCAGTTGGTCCTTTAGTAAGTAGTAGTGGCCCTTATTAAACTATTGGGCCTGCAAAAAACTTCACTGCTTGCCCACCATCTTGATATGTAATGTATCAACAGGCATTAATACATGTGTACATTTGTATATGTCATTCCTCTTTCTCTCTCTTATTCACATCACAATGACTACAGTCAGTTGTATTTTGAGAGATCCTAGCTCTAGGGGAGGAAAGCTGACATTAAAGCTACAGTTAAAAAGAGATATGGTAAGTTTAGACAGAAAATATAAAATTTGTGCTAGTTCCATTCTGCAAGCAATATTAATTTTGACCTTAAGTCTGAAAGAACAAATACTAGTGTTAGATTAACTAAATTTCTTCCATTATTGCGTGCAGACTATGGTTAATTTTTTATTGTCCTCATTATAGTTTTTAGTCCAATAAATACTAATTTTGAGTTTTAGAAAAAATAAGAAGAACTGTACTTGTTACTTCGAAAAGTTTACTTCCTTCGACAAGGCATACATTCAAGTCTACTTATTTTGAAGTAACAATCAATATTTTAGTTTAGTAATGTCATGTCAGACACCACACGCCAAATAATAATTTTCTGTTCTCAATCCACAAATGCCCAGACAAACAAACAATTTTTACCTTATAATTGTAGGTTAGTGACATACTACGGAACAGCATTCTGTTGTGTGTAGGATTACAAGCTGTCATTTGAGATAAAGCATACATTATGCCAGGGATTAACTTTTTCATGCTTCCAGATGACCATAAAATGGCAGGGCCAAGGTCACAAGATTTTTCATTTTTAAAATGAGTGATTAAGCCGCAGCACCCATTTTCTTACAAAAGTTATCTTTTAAAACGTTTCGGTGCTGGACTTTTCGCTATTGAACATGAAATCATGCCAAGTGTTCAAGTGTGACAGAATGACCATCATACAGCAGTTCCACATCACGTCAAAGGAAGATGATTGGACATGCTACACTTATGTTATTTCTGTCATAGATTTTTGCCTTATCTGTATGACAATGACAATTTGGCATGTGAAGCAGAATTTAGACATCACACAAAATTCCTGAATCATAGTGGCCTACAGACATACCCCACTGAGTCATCTGTCTTTGTTCCTTTTGACTTCTTTGTCACTGGCCACCAGTACTCAGAAAATGTTTGGTCATGAAGATTGACTAGTTCAGAAAACAAGTTGTACTTTATAAGTTGCTTTTATTACTCAGCAGAGGAAGCACTATCATTTGGTTTTCACTAGCATGGATATACCAGGCTCAATTCATCTTATTTCAAAATTTATGTTTCTAGAGGCACCCCTGGTATAATAATAAATGTTGATTTATTGATTGAAACATATCATAGGGAAAAGTTTGATAGTTCTTTGGAAAATGATTCAATGGAATCAAAGTTACGAACAGAAAAGCTGTCTCATTACCCGGAAAAAATAGAGGAGCTCAAAGCTGCAATATTTTTGTCTATCCAGTTTAAAGTAGTAAAAAATATCCTCAAGGAAAGATCGAATTACTTCCTACAAGTCTCGTGGTCTGTATATAACAAGAAGCTGCGAAGCTCTTGGCATCACTTCAGAATTATCAGTGATGAACTCGGCAAATGATGATTGTAGTGCTGCTTATATTTTTGGAATTGATTCTGGAAACTTTGATTTAAGTGCAAGTCGATTGTGTCAAATTTTTAGAATACATCTTTAGACGGTACAGAAGAGCTTAAGAAAGCTAAGGAAGCTCAGCAACATCATCAGTGGCGGATCTAAGAGGGGGGGCCATGGGGGGCAATGCCCCCCCCAAAATTTCTGAACTGACCATCCCACTCATAATCAGTTATAATTGTTATTATAATGCATAACAATATACACCCACCACTGTAATAACATGCACAAGCATGCTTACAACTAAAGCCAACCCATAAACCACATGTTTTTACACCTGTTATTGTAACAATGGCCTCAAAGTTTTATAAGTCTATTAAGCAGCTGACACTGTTTGATTGTTCTGTAAGTAGTTATAA
>NW_003546310.1:94048-120669 GCF_000090795.2 Amphimedon queenslandica | reverse complement strand
GCCTTAATTAATTGCTTTTATAACCACGCCTTCATTGCAAGAAGACCACGCCTCTTTATTTATGAGCCTTTTAATTAATTAAAACCACACATTTAATTTTGTGCCCCCCCAGAAAAAAAATCCTAGATCCGCCACTGAACATCATGAAAGCCAAGGGAGGAAAGTCAAGAACATGAACAAAGTTAAGACCTCAAAAGTCAGAACAGGAAGAATGACAACAAGAGACAGAAAGTCAAAAAGAGGAGGAAAGTCAAGAAGAGGAAGAATTGTCAAGAAGAGGAAGAAATGTCACAAAGTGGAGGAAAGTCAAGAATACGAGGAAAGTCAAGAAGGGAAGGAAATTAGGAATAGGAGGAAAGTCAAAAATACAAGAAAAGTCAAGAAGAAAGTGAAGAGGATGGGCAGAGTCCAGAATCATGACTTACAATTCTTTACTGTTAGGTACATGTGCTTTAACTCTAAGCATGATTGATAATCAACTGAAACACATGGGACCTCTGGTTTCACTGTGTGGTAAAGGTTAGCTCATTTTGTTTGTGCATGATGAAGCCATGACTGTGCACTTATCGTTTGGGTGTATGAGGGTGTCAGTACTTTTTGTGTCTGTCAGTACTGTTTGTCTATCAGCATGTCAGTATTGTTTGTGTGTATAAGAGTGTGAGTATTGTTTATGCTTACGAGAGAAACCGGAAAATTTAGCACCACAGGTAGACATGTCTTGACTGCTATCTCCATTTCTAGTTGAAAAAGGGACATGAAACTTATATATGCAGCCGAAATTTTGACCACGCCCCCTTTTTCCACGCAGAAACACACCCTTTTCCTCGTATTTCACATTAAACACCAGATATTGTTCACACAGAAAATTTTTTTATTTTAATAATTGTTCAGAAAAAACGCATGGTATAGCCATTCTTCTTGGATGTTTGCTTGCAAAATCTACCACAAGTTTGTCATAGTCCAAGTCATTTACTATCTCCCTGTGGACTTTCATTAAGGCAAGTGAGGTAAGCCTTTTCTCTGTCATCGTAGAGCATAGATATGTTTTTAGAAGCTTGAGTTGACTATTACTTCTTTCATTTTCACAAGTAGTTACTTGTAATGTACAAGCAATGTGTAAAAGTGTAAATATGTTGGGAAAGTCATCTTTGTCCCAGCACTGAATTGCTTTTTGAAGTGTCATTGGCCTGTCATCTACAAGAACTCAAGAGTACTTTGCTTTGCAGCGGTGATATTCAGTTAAAAGTAGCTGAGGAGAAGGCAGACAAAATTTGTGCGACTCTCCAACTTTTTTTATTGAAGCATCAGGATAAGTGGCTGCAATAGATGGTATAAGCCCAAGAAGTTTAACTTTAGTTTGCTTAGTAGATCCGAATCTTTTCGTTAGCTCTGAGGTGATGCGATCAAGAAATGGAACAACAAGGTTTTGTCTATAGAATACCTCGGGGGAATCTGCTGGTATATTACTTCGATGAGCTTGCCTACCAGATATCCGTGGAGTGTTAACAGTAATGCATAACTTCTCAGCAAGAACTGTAATGTCTGTGTACCAATGATGAAATTCCTCCTCACAGTTCGTTTTCAAAACTTCAAAATAGGACATTACTCCCCCCACTTCTTCATAAGCAGCAAGAATGTCTTGCGATTTCTTTTGAAGCTTTATAGTTAACGATCTAAGACTGCTCAAAACTGTCATAGTTACTTGAAATGTTACAAAGAATTCAAAGCTTTGCAATTGATGAAGGAACCCCCTAGCTTTTGTCAATGTCTCAGTATCCCACAACCATTCAGAATTTTCTCCTGCAAAGCTTATAGCTTCCATTGCTTTAATTATTAAAGGGTACAGATCATCGAACACAGTGTAAGAATCAATCCGCTGAACCCAACGAGTTCTGCACAAATCTTAAAGCTTTTTCTTAGTTGCATTTGGTGATTCAGTATCAATGATGTTTTCAAAGAAGTGCTGACGCTTTGGAGAGAAATTAAAGAATTTAGAAATTTCAGTAATAACACCACTAGCATTTCTAATTTGGGGAAGTACACAAAAGTTTACAATACAAAGGTTTAACTGGTGGCTCTGGCAATGAGTATAAAATGCCATTGGAGACACAGATTGTATACGAGCCTGTACACCAGAGATTTGAGAAGACATAGTGGATGCTCCATTGTACCCCTATCTTCGACAAAAAGAAATATCTAAATTATGAGATTCAAGCCAAGAAATAAGTTCCCTTGCGAAACACTCACCAGTGATACGCTCCACAACTATGAAGCCCAAAAACTGTTTTTGTCAGTGTCGACAAATCTTAAAACAATGGATACTTGCTCGTTATTAGAACAATTAGTAACCTCATCAGCTAAAATCGTGAAACATTGGGCTTCTTTAACATCTCTTAGTAATCAATCCCCTACAGCATTGCCAATGACGTCAATAATTTCATTTTGGATGGTTTTAGAAGTATACATAGTATTCTTGGGTGACGTTTTCAAATAATCTTTAAGAATTTCATCACTTTCTGCCCTAAATCTAATCAGTTCTATAAAATTACCCATATCGGCGGTTGAAATGGTGGTAGAATCATCCCTATGACCTCGAAAAGATAATCCTTGTTTTCCACAGAAGGCAACACATTTCAGTAATGATTTCATGACATTCATATTCCAACAAATCATTTCTTCTCGTGTTTTACTGAGCATAGTAGCTACATTTTGTGTAGGATTAGAACATGAAACTTTAAAAGCGGTCATTCGTGTCATAGAATTTCGATGATTTTCCAACGTTTCATGATGGTTAAAAGAAGATGAGTGCTTAGTCCAGACGCGAATGGGTTTGTTTACAAATATACCTGACTTCTGTCCTTTAACATCAGCAGGAGCAAACAGGCCACGAGCTTTACAATAGACACCATCTTCACTTTGGCTGTAATGTAACCACTAATGTTTTTTCGCCCATTCTGGCTTAAAGCGGCGATTACAACCAAGCATAAATTGGGTTGGATACTTAAATTTCTCATCTGGAACAAGGTTTAGCAGTTTCATTTTTGTTGAGCAATCAAGAGCACGCAGATATCCACTGCTTATAATCATACCAATATCCAATGTTTGGGAATTGGGTGCCGAAGTAGAGCTGCTTGGTACATCAGGTAAAATATTGCCCTGGTCAGCTGAGACAGTAGTAGTACTTAAGGTGTCACTATGTTCATTACTGGAACTCACAATGGAATTATCCTCATCATCATTGTGTTTGTCAACAGTTACACTTACACCTGAAACAGTCACTGATAAGATCTATATGTACATATATTACTTACATATTTCACTTTCATCTTCATTAGTTGCTTTACTTCTTTTAACCCAACAGTCTAAAGGAGACTGATCACTCACTTTGGCCCTCTTCATACTTAAAATGCTATTACAGTATTAATGCAGCTGCAACTGCCATGTGGCTTCACAAGTTCACAGCTCCACCCTTACAGATTTGTAGATCTAGCTCTAATTACACAATTATTGCTATGAAAGATTTAAATCTAGCATTCTACAGTTAGCCTACAGCTTAGGACTGAAAAGAGACTCTGCGAACTAATCAAAACTTTCAAAGTAAGCCAAAGGGGGGGTTCAAACGAACCCAAAGAACCCCCTCTAGATCCGCCACTGATATGCTTTTCTGAGTTCCTACATCAATGTCAAAATTGTTCCAGTTTTCACTGTTGTTAGGCCTCTCTAGGATTACCATCCATCTTTCTTTATTTCTATTAGACTTAATGCTGCTTACAGTGCTTAATAGTGCTCACTGAGTCGCTGTTTCTAGCATTTGCTTAGTTTAGTATGTGATGCATGTACTTGTAGTATGTAGTAATAGTTATTGATCGGAATCAAAAAATTATTGTAATAGCAAGTATCTTGTAGTCTGAATAGCAGTATAATTACATACTAGTTATATGACTTACGTAGAGCACAGTAGATAAAACATTACATTGCCACATACATATTGTATTTCCAGTACTCTTTACTATAATTAATGTTTTGTGCCTGTTCTAGTACCCATTAATACAGTACAGTACTAGTTCCAGTACTCCATACAATTAGCATATACCGTACAGTAGTAGTTTTTAAAATTACAGTAGAGCACTAGTTCTAGTACCTTTTGGATTTTATGATTACAGTACAGTACTAGTTCAAGTTTTTATAATTACATTGCTGTACTAGCTCCAGTTCCCACTGCCTTATATAATTATAGTAAAGGTAACAGTACTCCATTCTTAGTTCCAGTAATAAGGCACTGGAACAACACTACACTTCACTTTCATAATTATTGTGGTAGAAGGTGAAGTGGCTTATATAATTGGAGGGAATTACTTAAGTATATTTGCAATGTTTTGAAAGATTATGGCGAAAGAAGCACTTCAGGATCAGAGTTTTTAGAGTGATAAAATGCGACATTGCATTTTGTCCATAGGTCATCTCGTCATCTCATTGACTGTATTCCAGACAGGACTACTCCAATAAGTCATCTTACTTATATTACATTACTGTAAAACTTGCTATCATTAGACCAAATATTCTGGGTGTTCACAATTTTTTCTATAATATTTTTTGGTCACTCAGTTGGTCCCATTGTAAATTGTACTTGCCCTGATTTAACCATTGGACCTGCAAAAAACTTCACTGCTTACCCACTATCTTCATATGTAATGTATATACTTGCATGTGTACATGTGTATACTGTATATTTGTATATATCATCCCTCTTTCTTTTATACAGGCTCTCTGTTACTCACTTTCACAATGACTACTGTCAGTAGTGCTTTGAGAAATCCTGGTAGGCATATGAAAGAAAAGAAAGCTCCAGCTAAACAGAGATGAGGTAATTTTAGAGAGAAAGGAAACCCTGACCTTGAAGCTAAGTTTACATTTGTCATAATGTCAGTTGGAATTAATGGAAATTAAGAACATAGCTGGATCATGGTTGCAATACAAGGTCACGCAAGATTAGATGACAGTCATTTCTGCGTTAGTGTTTGGGGCGTGTGGCCAATCAAATTGAGCCACACACGTGTTAGACTGAAGAAAACAGTGACAGCAGTAGAATATACCTTTGAAGACAAAGATGAGAAGTTAACAACTTGGAGAATATCCATGCTTATGGAACATGACACTGAAAGAATATAAAGATGGTTGCCTCAAAGGGAACTCATGGGACTTGTAGCAAAAGTAGTCAAGTTGTCAGTAGCTGATTGTAAAAAAAATGGAAGTCCTTAAGAGATCACTATGTTCATGAGTGTAAAGGGAATAGGAGACCCACTGGCACAGGTGGACCACCACAAAAGCTACACTGGTCATACTTTACTATTGTCCTTCATGAAGGTGATAGAAGTATGTATAAATGTGGTATATATACCCATAGTATATCTATAATATACCACTTCCAGTTACTACTATGCGTTTTGAATTTTTAAGTATTATTCAGTAGGCATAGATAATGACTGTGGGGAAGAAAAGTAGAGTTACTCTTTAAAAATATGTTATTACAATGCTTAAATTATTATAATGCTTACATATTAATTTTAATATTAAATGCAACAGAGAGTAATATTCCAGAGTGTGGAGAAGAGAAAGATTCGGAGATAATTCAGGAAGATCACTGGGAAGATCTAGTTCTACAAGTAAGACTGTATTATTTATGATAGTAACTTACTTTTTGACTAAAGAAACAAACTATAGCCGAGAAATTACCTCCAACTTTGTTCCAAGTCAAAATAGTCAATCACTGAGTAACGTGTATAGTCCTTCTACATTTGTGAGTATATTCAAGTCTTCACTAAAGATGAGCGCCAAAAATTAATGGGTTGATGCAGTATTTATAGAATCACTGAAGACAATTTTGAGTGGATTTGCAGATGGTTGTGGTACTTATGGCGCAACAAAAAATGATGTTGATGATGACTATCATTTCATTATGCAAATATTGGGCAATTTGAAACGTTTTGACAATCCTAAAAGAGCAATGGCTAAAGTTTATATGTTGCAGTACTTAACCAGTATTGAGTATGACATACCAATTCAGCCACATGTATCATCAATTGACATTAATTAATTACTGTTGTATCATTATCTATGACAAGACATTATTATTATTATTATTATTATTATTATTGGATTACATTAGTAATAACTTTTAAAATAAAACTTAGGAACAGTGAGAATCATCATTACTTACTAAACAATAATTGGCAATAACTGATTAAATTATTATCGTTAGTTTAATTGTAAGTAGTGTGATGACGATAATGAGATTGCCATGGCAAACTACATTCTTCACTAACAAAATAGTTAAAATATGTCTCTCACTGCATCTTGTTCCCAGCTACCTCTATTGCTACCTGTCATCACAATCCTCTCTAAACCCAAACTACAATGGCTATCTTTTCACTCTCCATTAATGATATTACCTTTATAATCTTCTCTATTAGTAACTCATGTAACCTAAAGGTAATTATGTAACACTATGGTTGCTTTTATATAAGCAATAACTTTAGCAGGAGATGAATGTATTGGTTGTCTGTATATTCTACATCGAGAAGCTAAAATTTCTAAAGAGTTTTCAATTAGTCTTCTTGCTCGACTAAGACGATAATTAAAGACAGATTGTTTCTCATAAAAATTACTTCCAGAAAATGGCCTCAATATATCTGGTCTTACGGGAAACGTCTCATCACCAACAAAAAAGGGGAGCTACAACACTAGTACCTGGGAGAGCATTTGGTTGTGGGGCTGCAAAGATTGTTCCATAAGCCTTTGCCCAAAGGTACAATTGGAAAAACTCCTCCATCACTTTCTTTTCCTCTTTACCAATGTCAACCATAATAAAACTAAATGAGCATCACAGTTTGCCATTAGAACTATTAAAATGTTCTCTTGTAATTAAAATACATTAAGCCACTGGTATTGGAGGCTTGAATTTGTACATGCTTTCCATCAATAGCTCCCAGACAGTTAGAAAACTGCCATAACATCCAAAATTCATGACTAATTTTCTTCCACTCATCCTTTGTTAATGAAAAAGGTAAGAACTTCTTATAAAGAACCTTCCATAAAACACAACAGGTCTTATAAATCATGTGACAAACTGAAGCCTTTCCAACTCGAAAGGATGAACTTATACTTGTTTGAGACTCACCAGACACTAAGAACCAAAGTGTCATAGCTATTTGTTCACCAGGTGAAATATGAAACTACATCTTTTCTGCAAAAATGGAGCAACAAGACGGCATAAAACATCAAATGTTTCCTTTCTCCGCAGGAAGCGAAGGGGCGGGGCGAGACTAGAGTTTTGTGTAAGCCATATAACACCCATAATAACTGCATCAGCTGGCTATCAGAGACCAAGCTCCAGGCCAATTAATGCACAGCCCTGGATGGGCAAACAAAGCCAACACAAAGCACTGCAATGACTGTAACACATCGTAGTACCAGGCAAGGTTTCTGTGAGCCATGCTGTCTACTACTACTGAGTAACCCATGCATGAGGCTACTGAAAGTGCCTGCCGTGAATAACATCATTTTAAGGCAATGATACATGATGCACGAGTGAAACAAAAAGTAACTATCCAAGTCAATGGAGTCTGATTTTTTTGTCTATTTACTGACATGCATACTCAGTAGGTGGAACCTAAGCTTATGGCATTTGATTGGAAGACTATTAAACGATAAGGTAAACCAATTTTTTTGCTAAATCATAATCCAGTCTTATGCACAATGCATTTTGTCTTTTAAGGTATAATAGATGGGTTTTTAGTGTTGGCAGTATTTATGAATTATTTTGCTATAATAACTATGCACTGACATTTTTTACTTCATTTGTAAAACTTATTTTGCAATTTGGATAACCTGCCAGGATTCGTAGCGACCTAGGGGTTGAGAATCATGATGCAGGTATGTTTATGCTAATTCACCCACTTTGGCTTTTTTTTAAACGCTGAACAATGAGAACATTGAACGCCTATGGTGAGATTTGTTTCAAGGTGTAGGATGTATTATTCCATCACCTTGATCATATAAGTCTATTATCTCTTCTTACTGAGAATCAAAAAACTTACTAGCGTTACATTTCATTTGGACGAATGGGTTATTGCACAGAATGACCACAGGATGACTATGTGATAACATTAGTCTAAGGTAGATGTGAATACATGGGTATCGCAAAGTGAGGGGAACTAATTGTACATTAAATATTCAAGTAAGTGACATGTCGATGTTTCTAAAACTGTCGTATAATGATGGGAACATAAACATGGAATTGATTGGTTTGGCCCTCTTGTAGAAGAAAACCTCACTAATGACATTACTATTCCTTTCATCAGTTGTCACATTTAAGTAGCAAACTATTAAGAGTTATTGCAAAGTTTTCCAAAATAATTATTACACAACAGAAAATTCTCATCATTAACACATACATCAATGTTCACAATTCTGTTTCAAGTGCAACCATTTTAAACATGAAATTTAATTACAGAACTTTGTAATATTTTTTGTAACAATCAAAGAAATTTAATTGAAGTAGAGTCACACTCTTCCAAATCCAATGTGACCGTTTAAGCTCTGAACAAACATTTCCTTAAACTTTTCACTATTGTCATGCAATGTAGTTGGAATCCTAAGTATGAGGTTGCAAGTACCAGCAGTAGCCAGCAAAACTTAAGAAAAACATATTGTAGGCTTGGTGTAGAAACCATCTGGGGGAACTTTAGTTGTACCAGTGCAAGTAGTAAGATATTCTGTAGTGTTATATAATCTCTGATTTATCAGCACCAGAGCTAATATCACTGACGTTACCACTTATTTCTTGTGCTGTACAACAAAGGCAACATTTGTGAAAAAATTTGCTACAAAGAATAATATATACCTTTACACTTAATAAAATCTACAAATATTACACAAATTCCTTCTTAAGTTTGGCTAGGACTGTCCTTGTTACATTATTTAGACAGATATTTATAGAAAAAATTGCTACAACATATAATACAACTATACTATGTCCCAACTGAGTTTGGACCAAAAAAGCTGGAATAACTTTTTATAGGAATGATGCATAAGGATGAGACGTTCACAGATTCTTATTCGCCCAATGCTGCTTCATGGTCTCAGATCCTGGGTCCTCATTTCGTGGGAACACGGACAACCAGGTTCCCTCTATAAACCAAATGGCATACCAAAGTTAACTGCAATGACAATACGATGTCATAGTTTACATAAGCACATGTGGTTGAGCACCCAAACTGATATTTCTTCTTTGAAAATACTAATAGAGCAAGATCTTCTGATAATGATTGTCTTTATGAAGACTAGTTAGCTCCAGTAGGTATTGTACTGCTTCTCAGGAAGAACAAGACTGATTTAAGAGTGAAACAATACAGCCAAAATATCTGCTGTCTCTATGAATAAGATTATATACGTCATTAGTGACGTAGGTACATTTTTCAAATTCTAATGCAGCTGCTCCACTACCGGTCCATTTTTAGTTAGGACATAGTATAGTAATTACATTAAACAGTTCAATTTATACCCACAGTTAGTCTTTTTTGATTATCAACAAAGAAGTCCATTATATTGTGGTATTTAGGAATGACATGCAAACCCCTAAAAGTTCCCAATCCTTCGACAAATATGTTGATCTCAGGTTTATACCACAGGATTTAGTAACATGAACAATTTTGATGACATCAAACAATTAATTGGTTTCCATTCCCCTTATAGTTATAAAAATTAATTTTAAAAAAATTTTCACATTCACAATCACAATTGGCAAATATAGTTTTTTAAAACATGATTTAGTTTTGAAGCTGTGGACAATGATTTCTTGCACTTTCTCTTAAATCCAGGATTTGCAATGACATTTCACATCAAAATACACTAGTAAACTATGCATATTGAAATACAGAAAGAGTTAAACATGAGAAAAGGGCCTAGAGGGAGGAGAGAAAGAGTATCTCTCATATTACATAGCCATTCCACCTGTAGAACCACATTCTTACTCAAACACAAGGGAATATATTTTCTGCCTATTGTCTGAATAAACTGCACCTTTAAGGCATTATGCTTTTACTCACAAGGAATCACATAAATTAGTTGTAAGTAGTATATCAAAGGTGACAAAGTTAAGGACAATATTACAATTACTATAATGTAGGTATTACCTGTTTCACACAAAATATGTAGTTGTTCAGTTTTACTAAACACTTCCCAAACACTACTGTTACTTCACACTTTTGCAGTTATGAAACATACAACTGCTTATTTCAATCGCTGCGGTAATTACCTTTTTACAAGTTCTTCAAAAAAAACTTTGCTACTTTGCATTATTCAATCACATATAACAGTCCCCCCACATAAAAAAGGCACTCCGTAAACAACTGTAGAATCTTGGGTCAAGAACTGGGAAACTCCATACCCCCTTGTACAATTGAAAAAGCTTTATATGTGCCCAGGCACTTGAGTTCATTTTTTTGTAGGAATCCTAGCCTGAAGATTACATGCAATGCCAAACATAAAGAGTAGCAGTGTTTTTAACAACGGTAACTCCACCATCTCCTCCCACATGAAATGCTGACATCCCTTTTGAACTAGTTATTGCCAAAACTTGCATCTGAATCCACCATAATCGACAGCCTCCTCTCCAAAATACGACACTTGTAATATTTATATTTCTGAAATACTTAGCAAATCAGAATTATCCTTTATCCCCTTCTTAGGCACAATTTTCTTTTTACTGCACTCTCACAATGCATCTTAAATTTAAAACATTCTCTTTACAACAAAAACATTACATCATTATCAAAATGATCATATAAGTCATTTTCATAGATAGTAACTCCATTCTTCATCTCAATAAGTTAATAATTTTTGGTACGAAACAAATCTTCCTTTAAACAAGCTTGTGCAGTATAAAAGGGGAGTGGCCTGCCCAAAACTAGACAGCATGTATCAAAATTGTGACTAAACATAGAATAAAGTTCTTGATGACAGTTACAAGCTAGGCAACTTTGGTCTGACGACAGCCTTGTTTCATGTAGATTATGATAGCTTGATGCATGGCTTTTCTCAGTCTCCTGCTGGTATTGGGAGAAGTGAGGAACATGAAGGTAGCAGTCTTTTTATCGCAAAAGTGGTAAGTTGGTGAATAAAATTAATAAGTGCTAATGACTATAGTAACATTATTAATAATTTTTGAGGTAAATAAAAACAAAAATGGAAAAATAGTTTGGAAGATGTAAGGAAACAGAAATCCTGCACCACTGCATGAAGATCATTACCCAGAGCACAGCAATTATTCACAGGCAACTATTTGATAGCACTATTATGAAGTCTTTTTATTCTTACTGCAGTGTAAGATTTCTTACCACACCAGTTTGCAAGTACTCCATTGTTTCCATACTTTTTTCCAATTAAATCCTACTATTTTTCCATTTTTAATAATTTTTATCTACTTGTTTTCATAGTTTTTCTTAATGTAGTAATATACATTTTGTTATGATTGTGCGGTTATATTTGTGATGATCATGTGCGCTAAAGTTAAAATGGCGTCAAACCACAAACCCAAGCAGTGTCTGCAGATAGGTTTTGTCGTTCATTTTGTTCTGCATCCTTGCTTCTTTTAAAAACTACATTTGTGGTCCTTGACCCAAGCCCAAAGGAGTGATGTAAAAGCCAACTCCAGCACTTCTCGAATTCAAAAGATTATCCTCCCGAAAGAAGGTGAAAAAAGAAAACGTCAAAAGAATTTTTCAAAAACTTGAATTTGGGCCTGTTGTCTGTAAATGCTCCCGATACATTACAGTCCACTTTAAAGGTACCACACGAACTGCTGAGTGAAAGAAAGCTCATCTAAACCATTTACAAGGCTGTACAACATAAGATAAGAGTTATAGGTGTTATAAAAGTATAAAAATGGCCACCATCTTAATCAATCCGCTTATAGGGTATCACCTATATAATTACTATGGTGCTTTGACTGGTAAGTATAAGGATAACAATGAAGATGCCTTTCTTGTAGAGAACTACTGGCTGCATGACTTGGTAGGTTTAGTTACACTTTGTCCCTGTACCAAGTCTTCTAAACCATTGATATTTTAGTCAATTATAAAAGTGTGTGCTGTGAAGCTATATAAAGATAGCTTACAGTATCAGTTAATAATTATATAGAGAGGTCAAGTAGCTAGGTTACTTTTCATTTGTCGACGTTGTGAGAAACAGATCAGGACTTGGTATAGTTCTTGTGTTTCTGGCGGACATTAATTGTTAAACCAGAAGACAGCAGTGTGCCGATTATGCTTTTTTAAAGATGATTAACAATTTTAGATGTGCTGGCATGCTACCCATCTAATTTCCATGTAAAGGTAAAGTTGCACACCGGTATACCGGGAAATGTAAGAAGAAGCATTTGGTAGTCACTGTCCCTATTGTTCATAGTACATAATTTTGGGTTTATTGAAGTAGTAAATGGCATGGCTGAAGACATAATGATTAATGCAGTTAAAGAAGTGAGGCGTCAACTTCGTTATAATTCAAGTGGGGAAGTAAGTTTCAAGACAATATAATATAACAAAAATGCTGCCTTTTTGTGGGTGATTACTGATGCTAGACACAACTCCACTGCTAATGCTTTTCACACTACTGTGGCAAGTCTTTCTGAAAGGTATTTACTTCATGATCAAACTTGTATTTATACATTATATAGTACACTTCTGCAACACTGATTTCTTTTGAAAACTATGTTTCTAAAATACACTTACACTAGACTACATTAAGGTGAAATGAATTTTTCACTGCATGATTTTATAAAGACTAGTTTCAGATATTATCACTTAGTCCACTCAGGTTAAGGAATTGATATCGCCACGCGTCTCAAGCAGATTACAGTATTGCTAAGACAACAGACGTATCTTGCACTAAGGTAGTTTTACCTAAAGTGATAAGTAATTGTATAGTATACTTCAATGAGTTGAACTACTTATTCCGACATAACAATTGTCAATGTCGCAGAAGTGGCCCATGATATACGGCAACATTATATCACAAAGGACCTCAATTTGAAAGTTTCGTTTTACACTTGGCATGGTTGGCATTTGAAATTGACAATATGACTGAAGGACCAAGCAAGAATAAGGGATATAATTGGTTTCCAGAACTTATAGATAAAAGTAATCAGTAAAGACTTGCAAAATTATTGGTGTTATCCTTTGGGACATAGTAGAAAAGTTTACATGTATTGGGCAATAAAACATGTGAAACGAATGAAAAGATGCTCAGCAGATTAATGAAGAAAATGCTGGACCAGTTTGATGTAATAATTAAAAAAAAATTTCTCAGTTATATTTAATTTCACGGAATTCACACTAAATGTCAAGCATCATTTCCTGTAAATTCCCCAACGATAGTCCAAGTAAGACAATAAAAATGATCCATTTGCATCAGAGGAGCTTTTCGGACAACTGAAGTGAACATACATTTTATCGTTATCCCGGTTTGTTTGCTAGGGATAGTGTAAGTTGTATAATTTGTATTTACAATTGATTACACAGTGCCATGATACATATTGGGTCATGAGTTTTAACAACCAATTGCTGATATACATCCCAAAGCAAATTAACTTCTCAACAATGGTCTTCACAATGAGAATGTATTTTGCAGTAATGGATTGGATAAGTGAGTGAGTGGCAGTCATTATTATAGTGTCAAGACTTCTTATTACAAAATGAAAATGTCAACTGTCCATTCACTAGCACTCATGCAGTAATGGATCTGAGACGCCCTGATAGGAGAACACCACTATAGCTTTTAGTTCAAAAGACTTTCCAATTCGTCGAAAATATCTGGGAGAGATACGCTGCTAAGAACAAAGATATTTTGGAGTATGTTGATTTCACTTTTGTTATATATCATGACTTTCATTGAGATCCCTGTTGCTGATCAGGATGATAATGAGCATGAGGTGGACGACACCCCAGTACATGTAATGCAAGAATTGAAATAATTCCAAGCAATAATGACGAATTAAATGTCAGCAATGATGATATCAGTGACAATTAATTTGCAATTAAACACAAAATGCAATTTACAACTTCTCTTACAATCAATTCCGCTTCAGCAGCAATCATTGCAGTACGACAAATATTGAATGCTGCAATGACTTCAACTAAATTCGTTTTGTTTGTTCGATTTTGCAAATTTTATTCAGTGTTTTTAAATTATTTTTTTACACTTTTACTGTGAGTTACTTCAGTATTTTTCTCATAATGATGTATTTTTATTCATTGTAGACTTATATTATCACTTGTAATGATTTAAAATGCTTCGGGTACATGTATAAATTAAAAATACAATAATCATTGTCAGCTATCATATGTACATGACTCACATCATATCCACCTGCATCAAAAGTACTCATACAGTCACTGTAATGGTTATTATGGCTTGGATATCTCCTTCAGATTTCCTAATTTTACAAATGTAATTGTATAATTTTTAACAATTTACTACTCACATTAATCACACATTTAGGCATTATGTCCCGTCTCTCATCCCTTGCTGTCCTAGCCTCTGTCAGCTCAAAGTAAACTTCATCCTGCCATTCTACTAGCTGAATCAAAAGGCTCCAAAATTTTGTATACAGTTGGAATCTCTTCTGATCATTCACAGAATGAGGATAATTTGATTCACAGAGGAATCTAGGATAAGACTAAATGACACAAGTGGAGCAATAGCATGACCCACAGTCATTCAAGCCTCGAAGAATAGGTGGTTTTTCTCCCTCATATCCTCTGATCTCATTTTTAGTTCCAACAATTTATATAGTTGTGACCATAATTGATAAAAGGTACCTTATGGTAGGTAGTTTAATTTGTCTTTGTAACAATAAAAATCCAACTTCCTGAACTCCATTCATCATGAAATTATCCCAGAGGATGCTGAAAGCTATTATGTAACTTGTACAAGCAATATTTATCTAACACGGCACTCACCGGTTGATGTTGTTCATTAAAATGATGAATTTAAGAATCTGCCTTGCAGTACATTTTGTCAATTATGGTCACAATTTACTTGTATAGGCCACCATTAATGAGTGTGATTTATTCAGCTTACAGTAGCTAGTAACCGCTCTCTTCATTTCAGAATCTTCACTTTCTTCATTGATCTTCCACATTAGCTGCACTTTACTTTCACCATGCCCTCTTCTGACGACTTCCCCACCTCCGTTATAAATGACTGCCTTGAGATATTGTTATCTGCTATTTATTTTGCTTAAATGTCATTATAACTGTCTGCACCCATAAAAGTCCTTTTTTAGGCATTATGGATGCCTGTGGTGCCTACATACCACTGTCTGTCACGGCCCTGTTTAAATTTCATCAAAAAACCACCCGCAATTTTTAATTGACTCAGCAGCTGACCCCCTTTTGATACTTTTGCTCATGCTCAGTGCTGTAGCAATCATTGCGTAAGGTTGAGCAGTGGTTTTATTCTGCTCATGCTTATTTAAATGCAAATGAAATAGCAATTCTATAATTTTCATAATTCTGATATGACCCATGCACTAATTGATTATCTTTAGCCCCACCATCATGTACATCAGCATTATTTCCATACATCATAACTGACAATGTTATTCAAACAAAAAGCCATGCCTCATCTTCTGAATTATTTAAACAGCCCATTAAAGATGAAAGTTTATGGTTACTCTATAAAAAATGACTTTGTTAAAGCAAGCAAGCATAATAATGAATAATAAAATTAATATCAGCAAACTTCTATTTCAAAGCCACAGCTATAATCACCTGGTTACTGAATAGCTTCTTGGATATTGAAGAATATGCTGGTGTAATTGGTAAATTATAAGGCAAATATTATATACAATATTTGCTACATCAAGCAAAGATATATATCAATAACAATAATATGGTATATTATGAAAAAACACGTACATCTACATCTGTTTCTGCTGGTACAATTGCTTCAACAATACGTCGTCACTGAAAAATAGCCTAATAATAAGTGCATCACTTCTACCTGCTAGTAGTATTCTTCATGAAAACTATTGTAGTGTTCTATCAGTGTAAGGCATTGGGCATTGACGATACTGGCCCTGGTGTACTAAAGGCCTGTGCCGTTGCTCTGGCCCTCAATCTCTGTCACCTATTTAACTTGTCTGTCAGCCATGCTACCCTCCCTTCTGATTGGTTGGTGCATGTTGCTGTTTCAATACACAAATCAGGTGACAAAGGCTATGTGTCTAATTACAGTCCGATCACACTCCTCTGTATGACCTCAAAGGTGCTAGAACGCCTGGTTTTCAACTGGTTAATTGAGTTTGCAGGTCCAAATATTTCTGTACACCAGTTGGGTTTCATGCCAAGGAGATCTACAGTGAAACTGCTTCTGTTCTTGCACCAGATTATTACTTCATTTTCCTCCAAGGCTCAACATGAAGTCATTTATTGGGATATAAGAAAAGCCTTTAATACTATATCTCACAACAAACTGTTGCTGAAGCTGGCTCACATGGGTGTGAATGGCTGTGATTGGACGTGGATTTGAAGTTATCTGTCGGGTTGGTATCAATGTGTCAAAGTTCATGGTCACCAATCTAGGCATCTACCAGTGTTATCAGGTGTCCCCCAGGGAAGCATTCTGGGCCCACTCTTGTTTATAATGTACATGAATGATCTTCCCATTCATCTTTTTCATTCAAGCTCTTATCTCTTCGCAGATGACACTAGTGCTCCTCTAGAATCTCATTTTCTAAATGATTTGGACTCTTCTAATCCATATACCTTTCATGTATGTTGTCCCTGTGCTAAATGTTATTGTTTCTAAACCTTCTGTTTCATGTTTTTTGTAGTGTGTGTTTTCATTTCTTTTTGCTTCTTTTCTTTCTTTCCTATTCTACTGTTTCTCTCTCTTTCCCTTTCTCTACTCTTCTACCCACTACTTATTAAAGGTTGCTCTATTGCAGTCCTTCAGCACTTTCTCAACAACTTTTGTTTCTTTTTAAGTAACTGCTTTATCCTGGTTTATTTTGTATGTGCTGTAAAGTTGTTTAATAACAATAAAGATAATAATAAATTCTTTAGCAGAATCTGGAATCAACATAATAGGATGTAAATGTTGGATACAATAAAAAGTAATAATGTTGTACCTCTAGACATAAGATACTTCTGGGCACTCTTCAAGGTGAATATCATTTTGAAACAGTGACCAAAAACTTTTCAAAGAAATAATCTAATACAGCCCATTGGAGGGGTTATGATGACATTTTTTTTTGTATTCTGTGTACAATGCAACTTGTAGTCACCAGAGTCAGCTATTATACGAAACTCAGCAAAATTTGCTAAGTCAATCTCTATGGCAGTACTACTCTCAGACAAATGAAGCTTGGCCTTTGTGACGGGCAATTCCAAGTCTGAAATAATTGATCCTTCGCTTCCAAATAGAATCGCACTCATATTAAAAGACAAGTGAAATTCGTTTGAAACGATTCCAAAAGAATCAACACCTTTAAATATTAGTAATAGCTTATCAACCAGTAGTTAATACCTCATTAATGCAATTTCTTGTAATTGAAACTATGTGACTTTGATCATGCGCAGATGTAGTACTCCAAATCGGTGTTCCATTCCATTAATTCCAGTCTTACAAGTACTTGGAATCAGAATCATATACAAATTTCTGCATTCGCCAATCTCTTTTGGCCTACTAAGTCTATTGGCAGTCATTAGAGTGTATACTCCTGCTACCAAATTCATGTCTCTTTTTGGGTTTCTTTGCTCCACATAGTTCCGCACCACGACTTATCCAGGTGCTTCTGTGTCTATATCTAAACAAATTTTGATAGATTTAATATAGACACAGCAATTGAAATGTACCAGCGAGCAGTGACGGAACTAGTGGTGATAGCAGCAGCTGGAACATGGGCTACAGAAGCAGCTACAGTAGGAGTACTAGAAGTTCATGTAGCATCAGAAGTTGTGGTACTGTTAAGTGATTTGACAAGTCTTCTCGGTTGTTTCAGCATCAGGTCCCCTCTTCAAAGATTAGGAAGCATGTAGCAACTGCATACATGTGCTGTATTTGTGTAATGTTTATTCATGCTTGGTATGTTGATAGGTGTTAATAATAAAATTATTAATAGGTAGCAGTGGTGTCAATCAGTGTTAGCCAAAATTTGTGAAGAGTTGCAAATGAAATCAATTACCATCCTTCACATGTAAGCATGCAAATAATGTGCAAACTGAGAGCTATTTTACCAAAGGTTTGACTGAGCTATATCATCGTAATTTATGTGCCAATGGGGAAAGCAATGAATTATAAAAAGTTGCTACTAAAAATTGAATTATGGAGATAGTGACCTAAAAAAGTTTTAAGACACACCTGTGGGTGTGTGGCTGAGTACCTTCTAGACTGGCAGAACTCAAGAGTTTATTTATCAAAATTGAACAATTTTGTCATGATGCATTTTATGTAGCTAACAAGTAATGTTTAAACAATAGTGAAGGTTACTTGTGAGCAGATGTTAAAGTTTGTCAAGGTGTCCCCCTTTCTGGCCTCCAAGGCTAGTAAAAGTAATAGTAGAAGTGACTTGGCTTGAAGGCCAAGTTAGATAATGTCACCCAAATATATGTGTAACTGCAATAAACCATTCTTGCTTCAACATTAATTGAAGGGGTCCAGTCAAAAAGGGCACTTAAATGTTTTCCGTATTCTTGGACAAAACTCCGTCTAGAACAGAAGCTTACACAGCAAGCATGGTGGGTTGAAAACTTGTTTGAAAAAGGTCCTTTTGCTGTCCAATCTGTTTTAAGTCCTTTCTTGATATGTGCAGTGCAAAATATCTATGTGGATAATGCAAAAGCAAATGAGGCTTGATTTAAGACCCATGATTTTTCCAAACTCTTGAGTTTACTGCCATCATAGTAATCATTAATATGAAAAGAGCTATTATGACTATGGTAATCATGATTAAAACATATGTAAACAACGGTAAACATCACTAAGCATTGAAACTGTAACAAACATTAATAAATGTAAGTATAATACTGATACAATATGCTATACAGTCGTAAACGTAGGCAAATTGTAATAAACATAGGTAAAAGGTGGTAAACATTGATATACAGTGATAAACGTGAGTATAGAGTATTTTAGTGTTAAACATAGATGAACATAAGTAAACAAAGATATGCTGTGGTAAAGAATTGTATAAAGAACTGACAATACAGTGGTAAACATTGATAAACATTGGTAAGCAATGATATACAGTGGAAAAAAGGTAAACAGTGATAAAGTGTGTTAAACACAAGTAAACTTAGGCTAACAGTGGTAAACATGGCTAAACACTGATAAACTTTGACAATACAGTGGTAAAGACTAGTAGACATAGGTAAACAATGACATACAATGAGTATACCTAATTGCTGATACATCGGAAAACATAATAGGCACATATACTCCACAAGTGTAGTTTCTGGCTACTATACTGACAATCTATTTATTGTATTTCTGTTAATAAGCTAACCTATCCATTTCTTGTGGTACAGCTAAAAGTTACTATGATTATTAGCATAGCCACAATAACCCAAATGCTTTGTGCTCTCACCCCATAATTTTACATTTTATTAAAATTCTTAAGAATCAACAGTTATTGTCATAATTAGTCAGTGAAGTAGCAACGTTTGTTCACACTGGTTTTCCAGCCATTGTAATCATTCCTCTTCTTTATCATTCTTTGAAAAAAAAAGTGATTGTGTGTCCTTGGAACAGATGACAGTATCCTGTGAAACGGACTCAAGCAAGCATAGGTCTGCTCACAAGCCTGCATATTAGTTTTCATGCACCTCTTTAAGCATTTCAGGATTATATAGTGCTTTGCAATTGTCACCTCTGTGGTATTTTACATGAAATGAATCAATAATATTCAATAATGATTTCCACATTTTGTTGAAAGGGTGTGGCAATGGCAAATCATTTCTGGCAGTTTTCTTCTTATCAAAGTTGCACATGTTAGCAATGAATGTTTTGTCCCAATTCTCATACAAAACATAATGAAGCTTCTTTAAAAAAAAGTTAATTAGAAATAAGAATACTTGGGACAGAGATTCAGATATATTTACAGAGCGGAGAACGTGATTTAATCAGTAAGTTTGATTTGCTTACTTTTAAAGTGGAGTAAGCATTTCAATGTGGCCTCCACCACTAATAACAAACTGGTATCCCCTTGACCATTGCCTCAGCTTTTTTTGAAGAGCCACTACATTATCTGTATTTATCAGTGAGCCACTACCTTATCTGCATATATCAGTTTCAGATTTGTCTCTGTGATCAGTTATCGTGATACTGGCTACCCAGATGTTTTACTCCTGTACATAAAAGAATTGTCAGAATGAGTGTTGGCAGTGACTTTATTGTAGTGTCAATACACACAATTTGTCAATGAGCATTTATTGTGCCTTGAATATCTGCTGTAGGTACGTCTGAATTACGTAAACAATTTGTCACTCTTCATAAAATGTCTTCCAATGCACAATGCTTGTGATCAGTTAGATTTGAGTCGTATCTTCTATTGCTTCTATGACATCACTATTAATTTTTCTTGCAAAGCCAAGAATGCTATCAGAAATAACAGCTTTCTTAAAGACATCTGTAAGTAATTTGCAAAAAAGCTTTCCATTTTCATGTTCCATGGGACAGCAGTCTGGCAGACATGCCTTGTACATGAACAGGAAATTTTAACAAACAAGTATGGTAACCTAACTTCCAAGTGCCATCTGTTACAAAAAGTTCACCACACCCTAACAAAAATTTTAAAGTTGCATCACCTAACAATCTTTTTTTATCTTACTTTTTTCTTTGCACAATTGGTGACAAACATGTTCATATGGTTGCAAAGCTCTGATCTTATCAATTTCAAGCATACACCTTTCTCTACCATCTGGTTCAAAGATCATGTAATCTATTTGGGATTCAATCACTTTCTGATAAACTTCATTTCAAAATGAATCTTGGATGATTTTACGCTTTAGTTCAGGAAAAAAATTGGCCTTTATAAATCAAAGAACAATTTGCTTTAGTATTTAGTAATAACACTGTAGGTAACAACCATGCACAGCAAGATCTATGCGTGGTCAGGGTTGGTCAAGACTGAACACAAAAAAATTTTTAGTTTCATAATTAAAATTTGTGACACAACTATTGACAATTTGGCAATGCAATAACTGTAAAATAAATATCTGTAGTGATGGGTAAATTATCAGTGTTCATAATGTTTAATTAATATGATGCGGTATTGATAAGTATCAGTATTGCCTAAAGATTAGTGATAATAAGATTACACCCATATAATGTTTGTTTTATGACTAACTGATTGCTAAAGTACTGAACTCGCCACACTCTAAGGCAAAAGTAATAAATGAAGCAGGTCCAACAAATGGTTGTTTTATCATTCTTTGTTCTTGGAAGTAGCATTATTGGCACTAATAAATGATATTAAAGTAAACGGTTACACTTTAAAAAATAATGTGTGGAAGTCACACAAAAATTTTACGACACCAATGGTGTGTCATCACACTGTGCTATGTAAGTGTGCTCCGAATACTATTCCAGTTTGTAATTAATACTAAATATTGACAATATTGCATTACAACACATAAAAATTCATTTAAAATTGTTCAATGACATCATACTTAAGTGAATTAATTTTGTATTGTTTGAAGTACAAGTATAAATAGACAATGGATAAAAATCAGCCAAGTCACACTACTGACACATGTGATACAATGCTGGTGTTACAACAGAAACTTCAAATGAATGAAAATGTTCTTAAAAACAGTTAGTAGTGTATTCTTGTACTGTGAAGTAACAGCTATCTACATTGTACACAACAATGTCAATTAGTACTCCAAAAATAGGTATAAGAGAACTCTCTAAAATTACAGCAGCTCCAGGCTCGTATAAGGTACTACCAGTCTTTGACCACGTTACACGAAATGATATTACAATCACTACAGCAAAATAATTGCATACATATTCAGCTCAGTTAGATCATTGATTCGAGGTAAATTATTCAAGATATTTTTATGTACGTAATCGCCAAAAGCAGATACTTTCCTGAAAATGTATGATACACACATTCATACACCTTTGTATCTTACTTCACCCTTCCAAATGACCAATCTTGATTAATGTAGCTGTCTCTAGATGAATAGTAGCACGTTAAACTTTGATGATGGTCAGCTAGAGTCTTCTCATTGTTTTTGAAACATTTTACTTGCTGTGCCAATGACTTGAAATAGCTATGTTTTGCTTCGAAGCGCATACACCAGTATCTACTAGCAGGACCAAATCTATAATACAAAATACTGTAATCTAAAAACAAGCGTAACAGGGTAAAAAATATTCCTATAATTGATTTCACCACCTTGCAAATACATCTTGGTCATTACTAAGAATTATAGAGGTTCTCTCCACCTTATAATGCTTCTAGAGAAGTCTTTAGACAGTATCTCTATGCTCTCTTGCTGTTAGATAGCTCTTAGCTTTGTCCCATGTGTAAGTCGCCATTTTGCTTGCCATGACCACACCCACTCACGTAAAGGAGCATGGGCGGGTGGTTGCTAAGGCTTGTTACTTCTCCAATACAACGTGTATAGAAGAAATGTAAGTGTGGACATACAAATAAATATATATATATATATATATATACATAGTGCGAGGGTGAATTCAATTATAGGAACAACCTGGGGGCGAAGCCCCCAGGTCGTTAATAATATTTATCATATGTACATGTA
Source organism: Amphimedon queenslandica (assembly GCF_000090795.2). NCBI lineage: Eukaryota > Metazoa > Porifera > Demospongiae > Haplosclerida > Niphatidae > Amphimedon > Amphimedon queenslandica. Next base: position 97,834 of record NW_003546310.1, on the reverse strand, counting down.
CCTGAGTAGCCATTCAGGAAGATGAATGATATAATGAAATTTAGGAGTCACAGGCATCTGGATATAGGTGACAAAAATTCTCATGATGCTCCCGCATGATAGTTTTCAGATATGAAATGACTTCATTAGATGTGACAGGAGCAAAAACATAATCCGCAATAGTCAGCATCAATAAATAATTATCCCAGTGAGGCTCATCAGTTGGTATAAATTCACCAATCAATAATGGTAAAATTGTGGCAAGGCACCACATCTGTGTAGCTGGGGTAAATGATGGATACAAATATTTATAGGCATGCACACAATATACCTGTCTGCTTCAGGCTATTGTCTTTTGAATTCAGTGATTGATGCAATACAGGCATTTGTTTGTTAGCTATATCACCGTATCCATATGAAAAATTTTCAAATTGTTCATTGAGAAATGACAAGGTGATCAGCTTTCTTTCTTGTATCAGATAAATCAATAGCTCCTTCATTTCACTGTAAAACACCTTCTAGTACATCGTGCATAATGTCTGGGGCCAGTCCCTCAGTTACATGAAAAAATTGTGATTTGTTTAATATAGAATCACAAACGATACCGTAAGTTGTAGCAGTCTGTTCATGTAATGGACCACCAATGTATGCAGAATGATTGGTATGTGTAACACGAGTGCGAGGTTGAAAATTGTTGAGATAAAAACTATTAAATTATACAAAATATACATAATTACATTATTCATCATTGACACTAACTTTAGAATTGATATCTGTGGCAACAGCCATACAAAATCTACATTTTCTCAAAGCAGAAGCAAGAGCTTTGTATCCACCCAGTGCCCAGCTAGCAAGTTGTCAGCACACACTAGACTAATAGTCCCACGAATATTGTGCTGCTGCCCTTGTATTTTAATGTTAATTCCTTCATCCTTCATGTTAATTCCTTCATCCTACAACAGGATAAACATGTACATTGTAAATGTAACTATTATAGATGTAACATATAGATGGAAATATTTGTTTGCTGAAATTTAATATTGCTATTGGCTGTTCATCATAAATAATGCACAATTTAATTCAACATAGTAATGGGTGTAATACCTACACCAGCAAAACTAAATCTGCATATTACACAAAATATAAGTCCCACAAATGTTTCTAGCTATACTACTACATCAGATATGTACCATTTCAAGTTTCATCACTGTTTATAAATGGTTCCAATACTTTATCTATACCATAATCTTGAATTATTGAACGACGAACTATGGATACTAGTTGTATTATCTTTAGAGATGACCTAAGTTTAGGATTCAGGTTACCTAAAACATAATAAAAGACTCCTATAATTTGATAGTAATAATTGTGCATATTTTAAACCACACCGAGTTTGCGTTTCTTTGCCCTTGATCGAATGAAGTTGCAAACTTCCAGGTCATTATAATATAACATTAACTGCAAAGCTGTTGAACACACTGAAAACAATGGGTGTTTTTTAAGTAAAGACCCATCACAATAATCTTCGATTAAGTCATCACTGCGGCTATGTCCACATAAAATCTACAAAGTAATACATAATGAGAACTACTTTCAAAATTATTAAAATATGCACCTCATTAAATACTGTAGTGTTAGATAGTAATCACTGAAGTGACTGCTCCAGAGGTACGTCATAAGCACAATCACTGAAGAATATGAAACGTATACTAACTTTTCTGAATTTTCTTCCTAAATCTTTCTACTGGTTCCAAAAATAAGTAAATTGGTTATAATAAAATTTACTTTACATACTACTAAACCAATTGACTTGTATGCCTTTTTTTGCTTATAAGATGACTGCAAATCTTTAAATGGATTACGCAAGTCTTCATCCATAAAAATTTTGGAAAGACTAGCATCAGTAATACTTTCTCTTGTAAAACACCTGTAGAAAATATATGTATTATCAGTCTAACATTATAGTAAAAATGCAACACATGGACTTACTAATAAATGTAAAACAATCATAAAAATCAAACTCTAACCTGACATATTAAATGCCATTGTATCTACTGTTTGCTGCACAATCATAGTAATATCACTAATCAAGTCATTCAAAGCTAGTTGTGACATACTTTGTACTTCCTTGCTCTTTTAAGTGAACAGGACAGCATTCTTTTGCAGCAACTCTCTGTCATGGTCACTATTTAATGGTAACTCGTCTTCTGCACTCTCCTCTTCTCTCTGTATCAGAAGTTTTCCGTTTTTGGAAATGTCATTATCAGTCAAAGTTTGTAGTGGTACATCACTATGACTTGTTAAGCCAGAACCCCAGTGCTTTTGTTGTATATGTTTACGATATGAATAGTAGTTACTGTATGTCCTTGGACACCCATTAAATCCACAAGTCACATGAAAAGCAGGTTCATGAGCATGAGCAGCACCTATATGTCGTAATACAGTCTTCATGTTTGAGAAGTATATATATATCACAGGGAGCAAGTGAATCCATTGCAGCTAGATGTATGAGAGCTGGTCGCCATATTTTTTCCATTATAATTAATGCCACACCTCTTTGTGCTTTAAATAGAAACTGTAGTTAGCACCCACCCAGTTAGCACATGCAAATTCTAAAATATCGAGCTGAGGTGTTAGTCAGTGTTTGTTGTTGTGTTTGGTCTGTTATGGAGAGCAAATTGGTGATGGTGTCCTATAAAGAGCTAAATAAAGTCATTAATTTGGCAGGTGATGGTACAGTGAAATTACTGAAGGAAGAATGTCTCTCTCTCTTTAAATTTCGAGAGAACATAAAACTAGATCTGGTTTTCCAAAGATATAACCCAGAATGGGATGCGTTAATTGACGTCTCTGATAATGAGATTGTGAAGATAAGTTGAAAATGGTTCAAACTTTGTTACGTGATGCAGAATCATCGGTTTATGAGGTAAGTGAGAACTGACTAGTAATGATGAGTATCACTATGATAGTGAAAATTTATGTATAATTGTTTTTTAGAATATTGAATCAGATCTTTGTCACCAGCAATTACTTCTCCTTCACCAATAACTGTCACTCATAATGTGTCAACTCCTCGGAATCCTAATGACATTTCTGTTATTGATGAAACTCCTCCGGCATTTAATGACAAAACGTCCTCGTTGTATTCTTGAGTCAGATGAAGAATCTCTTACTATGGTTAAGGGTGCAGTCCCACTTACATAGTTTGAATTCAAAACTTTTGCAAATTTGCATACCTTACTATATATTTTTATTCTTATTACCAATTTTCTTATAACTATAGTCTAGCCATTCCATTAGGACATTGAAGTGAAACCGTCATAAATTTTTAAATGCCTACTAATACTTAATTTGCAATGACTTTGCAGCTCTGTCATTATTTTTGTTTCAATAAATTTATTCTTTATTAATGCACAGAGCCTTTTAAGTGTTCAGTGATGATCATGCTTATAACTAAAGAAGTTAAATTATCTTTATTTTACAATGCAAATTCTTTAGACAATAATTTTGTTTAATCAAATATACTCTGTGTATCGTTTAGTAAAATAATTTTGCTTCTAAAAAAAGAAGAATTAATTTTAATTCTGCATTTTTCAGGAGTTTTAGGGTCCGAAGCTATAGCTTTGATTGAAACCATCTTACTGCAGCAAAAGGATAGTTATACTATTAATTCTATGAATAACCATTGTATTCATTGTCTCGTCAGTGCGATCACGTTTAGTAGTTTGTGCGTCAACGCCCAGTGAAATAATTTTGAAAATGCCACGAAAAAAGCAAGGTAAAAGGCTTGAGGCTCTTCACAAGGCT
>NW_003546310.1:67875-84217 GCF_000090795.2 Amphimedon queenslandica | reverse complement strand
AATTGACGGCGAAGGGCATTGTTACTGAATGAAGTCCATTTCTCTATCGCTTTATATTATCATTATTTTTTAAAAATAAAAGTAGATAATTTTTAAATATATTTTTTCCTTTCAGGATAGTGCATAAAATAGCAAATCAATTTACCCCAGTACTGCACCCTTAATGAAGGCTCATACAGTGGTGCTGGTGATGATAGTCCAATAAAAACGAAGCTAGAAGTGCTTCATGTTAATATAAAAAAGCAAGATGAAAGGCCACTTCTTGTTCCATTTGTGTTCCCGGTCTAATTACTGTCCAGAAGTAGAACTTGGTTTGAAGTCAGGAAGAATGTCAAAAGACGCTAAAAAGCATTATTTATCTTCTGTAGCGACAGCAATGTACAGGTATAAAAAGTATGCTTCAAAGTTATGCAATAACAATTTCATACTTTGACTAGGTATCATTCCAAGGAAGACTTTATTAGAATTGCTTTGGAAATAATACAACAGTATTCTTCTATGAAAGCAACAACAGGATCACCTTCTTTTAGTTTAATTATTAAAATGTACATAAATTATTTATATATTTTAGTGAGCAATAGTGCAATCTTTGATTAACAGATTCAAAGAGTTTTGGAGGACAAAAGTTATTCCAAAACCATCATCTAGTGAACCGAGTAACTCCAGCTCGTGTAGTGTAAAACCTAGCACATCTTTACCAAAATCTCCTGACATTCCTTCTGGTGAGGATGATGTTTTGTTCCGAGAGACACAACAATCAAATCAAAGCAGAATTAGCTAAGAAAGGAAGATGTTATCAATGGCTTAGCTAAGCAAACCTTTGCAATACGTCGAAAAGATATCACAGATAATCCATCTCATTCTTCTGAAATACTACAAAAATATCCTTCCTTTTTTAAAGAAGACTGATCAAGTAAATTTAATGGAATTATTAATACACACATTTATACACTTTATCTCACATGCAGTTGCTTCTAGAAATGGAAATGATATGTAATACAGAAAAGCTGCGAAGTCTAGTTAGAAATTTATGGAGTGGACAATCGTCTCATAAAATTCTTGATCAAGCTAAACTGAAAAAGAATAATAATACGTGACTTAAGACGAGTAATGGACGATTTGTGTGTTGAGTCTGAACGGTGTAGGAAGTACATTTCCAGTATAATGGTTATGACATGGCATTTTAATTTTTTATAGATCCTATTATTCATTCCTTGTGTCTACTACCTTACATGATACCTGACTCTCGTACAAAACCTTTGCATGAGAAACTTGTGTGCTTCTGCCCTGTATGTTTTTTTTAGTTTTATTTTTATTATATTTTATATTTAAAAAAAAAATAGTAATCATGCACTCCAGCTGAGCTCATAAAGAATCGCAACCAGAATGAACCATACTTCATTTTTGGAAAACACGAGGCTCCTCTGCAGAATTTTTGGTTATTGATCAAGAGATTCTTTGTGAAATTGATATGGATGACTGTTTTTTTTGCAATTATTTTGTTATATTTTGTATTTAACATTTGCTATACAAAAGGCCTTGCTAATGTTTATACTTTTTTTGCGATTGTCTTATTGAATATTAATAATTCTAAAGTTTCTCCTTCAGTTAGTCTCTTCAATGATTCACAATTACTCTTTTGGTTTTTTTGTCATATAATCAATATGATTTTTCTCATTTACAAGTTATACTGTACTTGATTTCCACACTCTTTGTAGTATGTCTACTGCAATGTGTACTGCACACCTACAACAATGTGTACTACACACCAAATTTATAGGTGTGTCTGGTGTGACAATCACACTTCATAAGGTGTGCTAGCAGGGACAAACACTGCACACCACATTCAGTGTGCGTAACACACAGTGTATGCCTGATTTATATCACTTTTAAATATATATAAATAGATTTTTTTGTAGTGTAGCAAGGATATCCATTGTTTTAAAAGTTGTCAATAGTATGATTACCCATCACTGCTGTAATGCAAAACATGGTTAACTACACACTCTAATGTCCCCTTCCCAAGCCACCAATGTTTTCATCCTGTACCAAATTGTGAGAAATTTTTGTGGGCCAAAATTTTTGTGGATTTTGCGTTTTTTTCAAAATTCATAAGAATAAAATCCACGAAAATCAAATTAATACAGTTCAAGATGGCCGAATAGTAAAAAACCACAAAAATTAAAGCTATGAAATTGATTTTTAGACCAATACATGAAATTTTTGGCCACCGCTACATGGTAATAGGCTATACAAACCAGCATATTTTCATGTAGCAGTGATTAACAAAATGGCCCAGCCGGAGTTAATTTAAAAGATTTGCCATGATTTATTGATCTCTTTATGTAAAAACCTATGCATACTTTACTACTGATCAGCAGCTTAGCCCCCGTTGATAGAAGGTCGGGGGCAAAATGCCCCCTTACCCTCCCTAGTTGTAGCCCAGCCATTATCAACATTTTACATATTAATGATATATATATATAGGAGCTTTTAAGTGTTAAACTACAACTACAGCATTGTTAGCATTTCATACAATTAAGTGTTTTTTAGATGTTGTTTTGTAACAATGGATGATTCGAGGAGTTGTAGATGTTTTATTTCAGCACATTTGCACAAAGAGCTATTGTGAAAAATGTCAATGTTATTAAAAATTATTCTCATGTCATGTAGTTGGGCGGGGCTATGCACACAAAAATGGAGGAAGTAACAAGAAAAATAGAAAAGACAGAAGGATTCGTTGTTACTGTGTCTCAATACAAAGGAAAAGACTGCTTACTTGTTTATCATAATAGGCTCTACTATCATACTCCACTAGGACCATACTCTTGGTGCAGAATTTACATTACTGACAAAAATGAGTATGTTGCTGGCTAGTGAAGTGGAAAAGGTTGCCTTTTTAGCTTCATCTCTTGATAATGTCCTATTTTTTTTAAGGAAATTCTATTATCTTCATTGTGCAAGTTTTGCTGTGGGATAGAGCTATTGACTTATGATTATTGTCACCAAATTGTTCATTTTGACCTGACACAATAGGAATTTTGAAATAACTATGGGTATTTATAAACGCTGGTAGGTACAATGTACCTATAATCACCTATAGGTATTTATAAATATCCGATAAAAACTTTGTAGGCATTTCAGGTACTTACAAAATGCAGGCATAGTCATTTTTGTCAGTAATGTCAATTCTGCACCCAGAGCATGGTCCTAGTGGAGGATGATGTAGAGCCTACTATGATAAACAAGTTAGCAGTCTTTTCCTTCGTATTGAGACACAGTGACAACAAATCCTTCTCTCTTTCTATTTCTTATCTTACTTCCTCCATTTTTGTGTGTGACCACACAAAACTAGGTGACATTATCAAAACAATAATTATTAAAAACATTAACATTGTTCACAGTAGCTCTTGGTGCAAATGCACTAACAGGAGAATACTGGGCCAACATGGAATATAACTTTTAGCATTTACGTGGACATGCAGTAACAGAATATGGGCTGTAGGACACTCTCTAAATATTACGTACTCTTAATTTAATGCTGTTGTAGAAAAATTAATTGCAGATGATATCAGAAGCATTGAGTGTGACAAGAGTAATGGCAAGGATGGTGATAATATACTAAAAAAGATAGGTATGTATTGCATATACAAGCTTCATGCAAACATAGGAGAATGGATCATGCAATTTTGTTGTATATTTTGGTGAGGACAGTTAATACAGGAACACCAAATGTGTCTTGTTTGATTCCTATACTTCAGCTATTTTCATGCTATAGATAAGAGTATGAATGATGTTCAGCCTTGGATTTCTACGAATGAGGCGCCAGAGAAGATGAATGGTAACTGGATTTTATTGATTTGTGTAATTATAGCTATTGTCATGCTATTGATGAGAGTACGAATGAAGTTCAACTTTCGATTACTGCTAATGAGATGCCAGACATGATGAATGGTGCATGGATTTTATTAACTCGTGTAATTTAGCTATTGTCATGCTATAGATAAAAGTATAAATGTAGTTCAACCTCAAATTACTGCTAACAAGACACCAGACAAAACCAATGGTAACTGGATTTTATTGATTTATGTCATTTTGTGCTATAAATAAGAGTATGAATGAAGGGTCTCCTGCTACTAGACAAAGTGGTATTGAGACACCAGGTAAGAAACTTTAGTTTACATTTTTTAAGAATTACATATACATACATGTATCTCCATAATTTTTAGAAAATGAGACACCAAAGAGAACATTGAGAAAGCATCATTTTTATCCCACTGTTGAATCAACCCTAAAGCAGTACCGCAATCATAAAGAATCTGGCTTAGATGGCACATGTGCTCATCCTAAATCACGAAACTTTGTGAAATGTGATTGTTGCAATGAGTGGATGCACTTTAATGGTGTTGGTGTAGAATATACTGAATTCCATTGTAGTACTTGTAAGAAACAGTAAATTATTGTTTAATTGATTTGTTCATTTCAAATTGCAATCATTTTAAAATAATTATTACATTTTCTAATTTTACTTGGTTACCTTCATAATTATTTACTCAGAAGTGTAGTCAAGTTGTTGACACAAAAGTGCATAAACAAACTAATTTCATTTCATATATTTACAATATACACAAATGCGGGTAAAACTGGTCTTCCCTGTAATCATTTATGACTACATACATTGGATGGTGGCCTCAACAACATTAGTGGCAATATTATTATAGGTTTAGAGCTTGCAGCTGCTACAAAGCCAAGTATTTATATGTGACCATAATTGACAAAAGGGCCCTTATGGCGGATTTTAAAATTGATCATTATAATGGAAAATATCAACCTGTAAGTGCTTTGTTTGACAATCATTGTTCTAAAAGTTACATGGTAACTTTTTGCATCCTGTGGAGTAATTTTATGATGAATGGGGCTCAGGAAGTTGGATTTCTTAGGCTAGAAAGACAAATTTCACTACCCGCCATAAGGTACCTTTTGTCAATTATGGTCACATATGCTCAATATCCAAGAGTTTGTTAACACCAGGCAAAGTTTATTAATTTTATTAAAATTATCCGATTTTACTACTGGTAAGGTAATTGTCACACATCAATTGTTTGCTACTCTTAACTGAGTGTTTATCAATGTTTACCTTATTATGTATGCTTATATAATGGACTTTTAACATCCATATCAATCATTGTTCACCTATGTTTACCACTTATTAATTTTTAGTGGATTTTACTACTTTATTTTTGTTGACCCATGTCTATTCTTATTGTCCATGTTTTGCAATGTTTACCTATGTTTACAAGTGGCAGATCTAGATATTTGGTTTTGGGTGGGCACAAGCAGTATCTTCAGTTCAAAAGTTGCAACTACAAGCTCCAACCAATACACAGTGAATGACTGAATACTGGCTGGGGAAGTAGCAGCCTCACCAGCATAACCAATGCTACTTTTTTAATAATTAAAATTAATTGTTTTTGTTATTTTATTAACATTATTGTTTTATTACTATCAAAATTAATTATAATATTAATTATTTAAATGAAGAAGGAGAACAAAGATAAGGTCCAGGTTATGAAGTTAAGAATTATTTATTGGTTTTTGTCAGCAGATGCAAATTCATCTATTATTTGTTCATAGTCTAAAGTTTTTGAAGCCATATCCCTTTCGATGAACAGTATAGCTAGGTCAGACAAACGATCTTCTCCCATTGTAGTTCTCAGCCTGGTTTTGATTCGTTTCAGTGAGGAGGAGTGTTCACACTCAGCACTGCTTACAGCATTTGTGAAGGCGATTTGAATTGTGTCATAAAGATTTCTATGCACAGGCAAACAGGAGTGAAGATAACGACCGAGGTCAACTGTTGTTTTTATGCTGTTGCGGGAGGCAACTCGAGAAGCCAAGGCAACTTCCATTACCAGAGTTGTCACATCTATTCCGAACATGAGTGCAAATTCTTTCATGTCTTGAAAGTCTAGAAATACAGAGGAAGACGGACTACAAGTGGCTATTCCCTTTAGAATGATGCAATTGGACTGATTGAATCGCGCATTCATTTCTACAAGGAACTGGTCAAGTACAGGAAAGTATAGCCTTGTTTTAAAATGACTTGTTTTCATAGGCTCCCGAGATCCAACAGAATCTGTGATGATACTGTCATCAAGGTTGGCAGGTCTTTGCTTCCTGGTAGACCGTGGCTCATCCACTTCAGTTGATATAGAATGAGTGTTCGCTATGTCAGTGGCATAACGAAAGATTTGATCCCAATATTCATCAGTACGGAATTGTTGAAGCATAACCTTGGATGCTGTAACCAGTTCAGAGGCACGATACAGATCAATCTTTGAAGATTGTAGCTGATCTGAGAGCTGCTTGGTACATGACAGAATACGATCAAAGATGACAAGTGAGAGTAGGAAGGAAAATGACTGAACCTGGAACAATAACCCTTTGGCTTCGACTGCTTTTGACTGATCAGAAGATGAACCAATTTTTCTAAAGCCATCAATGGGGAATCAAAGGTACGGCATATTGTATTGATAGCAGTATATCGACAAGCCCATCGAGTGTCGGACAGTTTCTGGAGTTCTAACGGTTGCTTGTCTGGGTTATTCTTCTTCTGTACCTCTATAAAAACTGCATGTGCTTTTGATGATGCCATGAAGACATATAAAGCTTCAAGGAATGCAAAGAATTCAGAGGCAGAAGCGACAGATCTACAGGAATCCACTGGAACCAAATTCAAAATGTCAGCATAGCAGTAAATGTATACAGCATTTGGAGCGAATTCTCGTACTTTGGCTTGGACACCAGCGCATGTACCACTCAATCACACTGGCGCCATCGTACCCCTGACTAACTATCTTTGAATAATCTAAATCAAATTTTAAGAGAAGTTTTTTGATATATGTGGAAAGGCTAGTAGCATCAAGAGACTTCGCTTCGACATATGTCAGGAAGTGTTCGTAAATCTTACCTTGGGCCATATCAGCATATCTAACCACAAAACACATCTGTTCCTGCTTCGAAAAATCCTTCGTCTCATCTGCTAATATAATAAACACCCCTGCTGATCGCACTTGATGACAGATACTATTCCGAATTTTCTCACCAAGGATATGAAGCAGCTGATTCTGGATAGAATGAGATGTGTAGAGTGCATTTTGAGGACCAGATGTTAGTCGATCATGAATAATTGGATCATACATGGCAAGGAGTTTAACAAGCTCCAAAAAATTGCCCTGATTTGATACTGATGGTGTTTCCCTGTGACCACGAAGAGCAATTTCTTGTGAAGCACAGTACATCAGTGAATGGATGATAGCAATCAAATAGTGGCGGTTCTTCTTGATCTGCTCCTTTCTGGCACTATCCAATCTGGTTGCAATTGATGAACCAGTAGCAACTGTCACCTTGAACTGATTCCAATTCATTAAGGCCTCTTGATGACTCTTAGAGGTATCATGTTTAGCAAAGGCCCTACCTTTTCTACTAGCATGTTTCCAGTCTCTGAATCCAAGGGTAACAAAACAATCTTCAGCTTTATTACTGGCATGACAAAACAAGCAACAGGAGTAACAGAACACTGCATCTTTTGCAATTGAATACTGAATCCATTCATATTGTTGATACCACTTCGCATTAAAACAGCGTGCCTTTTTGCTGATCATGGTAAAGGGAAATGGGTGATTTATGGGTTGAACAGGATTCTCATGTGGACCAGAGGCAATATCAATGTTCAATGATTCCTCTTCCTCTACAGAGCATGACTCATTCGAGCCCACATTTGAGCTAACAGTGGTTGATTCTACACCATGAGGGTTTGTGGAACTGGGACAGTCAGATGCGTCAGGCTCTATGACAGTACTGCTACTACTACCACCATCCCCTAATCATATAATTACGTTACACTGATCATAACTTAAATAATTAAAATTATATACCCTGGTTAAGCTGGATTGAATGAAAGAGAGTTAACTGTCTGGACATGTTCTTACTTGGCTCTAGTTGACAGGTGGTCAGACTCAGACATTGAGCAATAATTATTAATTTTAGTGTTTGCACGTGCTGTGGTATGCTTGCACATAAACATTAATAATTATAATAACTATTATCTCATGAATGTAATTAATAAAAAAATGTTTTCAAAAATTGTGATTGGGTGGGCCTGGCCCTGCCAGGCCCAACCCTTAGATCTGCCACTGATGTTTACTAGTGTTTAACTATGTTTATCACTATTAACTATTGTCACTGTTTTAATGTTTACTACTGTACATCACTGTTTACCTCTGTCAATCAATGCTATATAATGTTTACCACTGCAGATCAGTGTTTACCTATATTTATCAGTAATTACCAATATTTACCACAGTATACTCTTTAATATGTTTATGAAACTTTATGTATGTTTATTTACTTTTACCACTGTACATAAATATTTACCAATGTTTGTCACTGTTTAACTTTGTTTACCACTGTATATTCACTATTTACTTATGCTTATCACTGTTTGTCACTGTTATCATTGTTTACTTAGGCTTAATTTTGATGTTAATCATTGTTTCCATTGTTTTCTTATGTTTATCATTGTTTACAAATGTTGACTTATGTTTATTATTCTTTACCGCTGTCTATTTATGTTTATTATTGTTTACCACTGTCTACTTTTGTTGATAATGGTTTAACTATGTTTATCACTGTTGAGAATTGCTTACCACTGTCTACTTATGTTTATCATTGTTTACTTATGTTTATCACTATTTAACATTGCTTATTATTGTTGATTAGTGTTTATCATTGTTTATCTATGTTTAGCATTTTTTAACAGTGATTACCACATGTTTATCACTCTTTATCAGTGTTAACCACTGCTTGTCAGTGTTTACCACGTTCTACTTATGTTTATCAGTGTTTACCACTATTTATCAATGTTTACCACTGTCGACTTATGTTTATCACTGTTTGTCATTGTTTACCACTGTCAAATTATGTTAGTCAATGTTTATCGTTGTTTAGCATAGTTCAACAATGTTTACTCCAGTCTACTTATGTTTATAGCATTTGTAGTTAAAAAATCAAAGGGACTGCCCATTATATAAATGTCATAATGTCACAGTTAGCCACTTATAGCACAGTTAAGTAGTCATTGCATGCCACTCCCTAACAAGTGTTTTCTATTGAGTTAATTGTAATGAAAGTTGAATGCACAGCAAGATCGAGTAGAGCATACAGGAGCATTCCTCTAATCTGTCAGTTTCATCATAGTCTCTGGGCGCCAGACTACGCCTGTCGCCGAAAGACTAGTTTTATCACTGGACTGGAGTTCTCCACCAATCTTCTTACGATTATATACTAGCATCAGTAAATTACGATGCAAGCTTCACAATCCTATTTTACTGTTGTGTGTTCATTGGTTTGCTGTGCTTTGACTAGCTCTCAGTTTCACAGCTTCAGCTTGAGCATCATTCTCCATTCTTCCTGTTACGTTACACATGAAGTCAGATGGGTATCCATAGAAGCTACATGATGTCATTGTACTGCGCATGCACATATTGTATCAAAATGGCTGCAATTATAAACCATCAATTGACTTCATATCTATAAATCATTTAAAGCATGATTGTTTGTGCTGTATGGGATACAAAGCTAAATGGATTGGGTTTCAAGACAAATGCAGCACTCGGCCTTTGGCCTCGTGCTGTATTAGTCTCTTGACCCAATTAAGGAGAGCAAAAATCTCAATTTTCAATTTTGTAGCACATAGCCTAGTTTTTTCATAATTGGTCTCATTTTTCTTCTTAAAAAATGACACAATCTGTGGCTCTTTCTTAACATTGTATGCTTTGCGTACCCATACAAGTTCTAGGTGATCAATTTCTACTAACTGTCCATTAACTAATTTCTTTCCTCAGCCAAAGTTGCACCAATCTATCTTTTAAAATCAAGCGATTCATTCATTGAATTTTGGTTTTTTTCTTTGTACATTTATTGGAAATGCTGACGAACATTACAAAAAGATGCCTGCTTCATTTCAGCAACTTCTATAGCTCTTATTCCAATGCTTGCAGTTCTTACGTGGTCATACCATTGTTGAGGTGTACATTCAGTCTCTACTCATAATGTTTCGCTCAATTACACAAAATACCTGATCAGTAGTACCATATGTATGTCCTGCTATTAAGAATTTGTAATGAATTCTAGAGTAAATTTTTGGTCTAATTTAAACCTTAAAAAATGATAATAGTTATTTTTGTTGTGACCGGGATAGGTATCTACCCACCAAATCTGCCCACCAAATACTTTATATCCCATTAAGCACTCCAACCATGCATTAATTATAACTTATCACAGTGTTTACTACTGTCTACTTATGTTTTTCAATGTTTATCAGTGTTTACCACTGTTTACTTTTGTTTATCATTGTTTATCAGTGTTTATCATTGTTTATCTGTGTCTATCACTGTTTATCTGTGTTTATTATTGTTCATCAGTGTCTATCGCTGTTTATCTGTGTTTTTCATTGTTTATCAGTATTTATCACTGTTTATCAGTGTTTAAGATGATACAAGAGCTATATTATATGATTTTTTTATATAAAATGACATTGGTTCAATTACCATCTGTAAAAGCGTCTGTTCATGTACAATAAACATCCTGCATTTGCTGGTCATCTAGGTCATTAGAGTTCATCACATATCCATTAAAATCGTCGTCACTTTCATCACTGGGAAGGTCATCAAGTAAGTTTAGCAAAAAGTCAGAATCAGAACGTAGCTTCTTTGCCATTCGAAAGGTACTCCTTTGCTTGTCTCCAGTAGTATCAGACGTCACAAGCAGTGGTAGTAAAGGCAACTTGTCCTGCAGAGTTAACTTGACCCCACACATTACTTAAGGTTGTGGGTGGACGAGTATACTCGTCCTCATGCATGAAAGAGTTAGAAGAGTTAGGGGATACTACACTGGTGACGAGGGTAAACTCATGGCCACCAGTAACAGTTTTGCTCCGTTTAACAGCTGAGAAGAAGACTAGACATCTTAGACAGAACATCTTCAAGCGTACTTGACAGCACATGATGTGGTGGGGGAAGAGAAAAAAAGAGCGATAAGCGATACTTCTCAGTATTTGTGGGCCTCAAATGTACCAATTGCTGAAAGACCTGCTAGCACAGGCGAAACCTATTGATAAGACATTCAAGGAGATAGTAACAGAGGTTCAGAATTAGTACCAACCCAAGCCTTCACAGATGGTACAGAGGTTCAACTTTCAGTCATTGCAAGAGAAACCAGAAAAATCTGTCGCAGAATATGTCTCAGAATTTTGCCATCTTACTGAGCATTGTGAGTTTCAGAACCAGGAAGAGATGTTGAGAGACTGGCTGGTATGTGGTGTCCATGACAGGCACATACGGCTCAAGCTATTATCAGACACATAAGTAACGTTCAAGTCTACTTTCGCGGTCACCCAAGCAGTACAAATTGCCAACCAACAAATTAAAGCAGTCCAAGGAGATGGAGCAAAAACGACTGAGGAACAAGTGAACATAGTAGAAGAGGCAGCTGAGAACAAACTTGCTACCACTGTGAAGGAATGAATCAAAGGCAAGCCGAGTGTCGGTTCAAGGGAGCAATATGCTATGAATGTGGCAAAGTGGTGCACGTAGCTCGAGCCTATAGATGGAAGAAAACCACAGGTAAAGAAGCTCCTAGTAAGCAGAAAAATGGTCGTACCGGTGACAGAAGCAGCTCTGACTTCACACATTTTTTTGAGCAAGAGGTGAGCGGGGAAGCTGAACCAAACTCTGATAAAGTGTATGAACCCCTTTCTAACTTGAATAAGGTCTAATACTAAAAGGAAAGTATATACTATGAGACCAATGGTATTATTAGTGATGGACATTGATGTGGGAGCAGCAAGGTCTCTCATCAGTGAAGCTACATAGTATCTGCTCTTGTCAAAGAATGACCAGGCAACTCCTTCACTCAATGTTACTTAAGTCAAGCTCAGAACTTACCGTGGGCAGGCCATTCATGTGCTAGGAAGCATTGATGTGACAGTGAAAATCAATGGGCAGATCGCTGACTTTAGTTTATTAGTCGTAGCAGGCTCAGGCCCAAGTCTATTAGGCATTAATTGACTGGATCAATTACAGCTTGACTGCAATGAGGTATAACAAATCAGAGAAAAAGCTGGACTCCAGGACAAGCTAAACAAACATAAATTATTATTTAAAAAGACACTGGGCTGCATCAAGGGTTCAAAGCCAATTTCTATTTAAAAACAGATTGTAAACCCAGATTTCTGAGAGCCAGGAATGTTACTTTTGCATTGAGAAAGAAAGTTGAGAAAGAACTAGAACTGGAACAAAGTGAAATAATACAGCCAGTGCAACACTCAGAATGTCCACCCCAATTGTTCCTGTAATGAAGGAAAACAGTGATGTTCGAATCTGTGGCGATTGTAAGACGACTGTGAATCGAGCTACATGTACAGATAGCTACCCTCTACCAAGGATTGATGTCTTGCTGGCCTCATTAGCTGGGGCAAGCATTTTCTAAGGTAGTTCTGGCCCATACCTACTTGCAGATACAGTTGGAGGAAGAGGCAAAGCCACGTACATCAATGAACACTCACAGAGGTCTGTACCAATATCAACATCACGGTAAGTTTTTCATCTCCCCTAGCAATCACAAGTGTTAAATAGCATTCTTGTATGCTCCTCAGTATTATAGCGACTTTGTTGAACTCACTTACTTACACTTTTAGAGCTATGAGTAGATGAGAAAGTTCATCTAGCTAACTTCTAACTTCGAACCCTTCTTCATCGTCAGCCCATACCTAGCGAGGCTAAAGTGAAAAATGATAGTTCAAGATTTGAATCAATAAATATGGCATAATATTTTACCTATCAATGAAGTAATGTAGATAAAACGAAACTAGTCACAAATCACTTGATACTGAAAAAGAATCATTTTTTAGTTTTAAAATAAACCTGGTGATGAAAGGGTTAAAAATTAGTTAAATGTGTAGATGCGTGTTCTGTTGACCATAGTTCTAGTGCAGCAGAGTGTTCAAGTGTTGAGTTATTGGCAATCATCTTTCATTCCCTGGTGGCTATTTCAACCTGATACGTACTTGCTATCACCACTTAAACTGGTAATAGTAATGGTACCTACTTCAGTTGTGATGTACTGCTATAATACTGCACAACCAGGATTTAACCAAAGCCTCAAGTTTCTTATATTGAGGGATGACTGCTATGTTACTATACTAAATAAGAATTTAGTTTGATGTCATTTTCCATCTCCCTTAGTTGCTAATAGCTGCTAAATATCTGGGCGAGGTGATTATATTCATGGCAGAAATGCACACTCCCGGTTAGCTTCAATAATATTTTATTCATTTTCACTTGAACAACAACAGTATACAAGACAACTACTTATGGCGAGCTAATTGACCTCTTTAAAGTCGCTGGAAGTGCAGATGACCTTCACAAGAATTTTATGACCAGTATCCAAATATTATAGTTGGAAAAGATGACAGGTTTTATGATAGTGTATGCAGAATTGCATCTCTAACAAAACAATCACTCACTGGAAATTGGAGTTTAACTGGATCACCACTCATTTTACATCACAAAAGACGTTGGGAACCTCGATCCAGAAACAAATATGGTAATAATGCAAACGTTATTGTATCTTAATTAATTATATGGAAATTTAACTTTTAGTAGATGGTGAATTATTGTTTACTAGTATGCTTAAAAATTATAGATTAGATGAACACACTTAAAAATCTTTATTTAATGATTTTTGCAATGGAAAAGGAAAGCTAGCATGGTCTCTTGAAGGTCTTGTTCCTACATAGAAGTTCTATCATATTCTTTAATAGTATCTGAAGAACGGCCTGTCACACGAGGTGCATCAAAAATGAGCATAGGTTGATTTTATATAGCTATTGATAATATTTAAGATATGAAGGTGTACGACCAGTTAGCATGTATCGAAATATTGAGAATATTTCAAAAAATACAAATGTGCTAGAAACGTTCAGAGATAAATTGATTTCCTGTTCTAGAAAAGTGCAAATGAAATGAAAGAAATAGAATTCGAACTTGCTGCACTGCTTATTGACTCAAGAAAACAATTGAAATCTGCAAAATTTGCGCTGAAAGGTGTCACTATCAGCAGAGCTCTATAAGAAGCTGAGAGATGGTGCTCGTCAAAAGGCTAGGGAATACAAAAATATTCAGCAATAATTACTGCAGGAACTTGCTGAAATCAAGGAAAATTACTGTGACCTGTCCAAAGAGGTAGCTACTGTTAAGTAAGAGTTACAGTCTAATTTATCAGGAAAAATATCTCATGACAAAAGTTTGACTTTTCAAACAAAAGGAGATACACTCTAACAGTAAGAAAACTATATTAAAACTTACTTGTGAAGGAAATTCCTGCTTCACGAGTCAATGATAATATTAAGACTATTGTGAAAGGCTTCATTCCATCCGTTTCCATTCACCAACTTAAACTTCCAAAAAAGGCATGTGCCAGTTACATGCATAAAGATGAATTACCGGTAATGGGTGTTGCACGTAAGGCAACTATTGTTTGTGAACATACTGCCGGTGGAGTTCCGTTTGGATTAAATACTGATGGTACCACTAAAAATCTTAAAAAGGTGGGTGAAGTAGGCATTAATGACATGGTCATTTCTGTCGATAAGTTACAAGATGGAACAGCAACCACAGCAATAGCAGATGTAACTCGAGAGCTTGAAAAACTCTGCAGAATAGCTAATGATTTAAAGATACCAAATGCAAATGCATCATTTCGACAATCTTTGCAGCAACAAGCTCAGACTCAGCTGCATCACAAAGAAAGTTTCATCGCTTCATAGAAGATTGTCATATAAATGAGGAAGCAATATTTGGATCAGCAAATTCAGCAACTGTGGACTTTATTGAGAGTTTCTGCTCTATGCATTTAGCTGTCAATCTTCGCAAAACGTTTTTAAATGGAATGGTAGAGAAGTATCTCATCTAATGACTGGTATCATCCACTAGACACATTTGTACATGAGTTTTGCAAAGTTTTTGAGTGTCATGGAGTGCCAGAAAATATACTGTATAACTAGATATTTCCGTGGCCCAAAATTTTTGTGAATTTTGCAAATTGAAAAAAAATTTGCAAAAATTAAATCTTAAAAAAGAAGTAAAGTGAAAGGTGTGAGTCGCCGCGCCTTTTTAGTGTAATTATAGTAAATAACATGGCATCTTCTTGGCGCTGTTCCAGTACAATATTAAGCAGAGTCAAAGAGTTATCCTATCTTGCCTTATATCCTGATAGAGCTTCGAGTTATCATCAACTATGGTTCTGTTAAGTAGTGAAGAGCAGCCATTGATCAGTAGTGTGATCAAGTAGATTTGCAAAAATAAAATCGCAAAAGCCATTTTTGGCAATTCGCAGAAATTTTGGGACACAGAAATTTTTAGCTACACAGTAGTTGCGATGTTGGTTTTAAAGACTTTCTGGCAGTGAGAGCTGACAAATTATTTAAGAATCATTATAGTTGTTGCACTACCATAACATTGAAACGTCAGGTTTGCAGCCGTTATTTTGTCTCTGCAGCCAATGCCTGTCTACCTAAGGGAAGCAGCAATAGAATTTTTAGAGTACATAGGAAAGATGAAGGTACAAAAATTAGAAATAAAGGTTTGTATCAAGCTGATGAGTGAAGCCCAACTTTCACTTGCTAAAGCAGATGCTCTGACGTTCAATCACAATTATTCTAATCTGGTGGAGTTTTCTAAGTGAAACGATCTTAAAAGTCAGTTTTGTACATGAATCTACATCATCTTGAGTTTCCTACAATTCGTTGAGAATGATCCTAGTATTTTACTGAAATGAACTGCAGATATCTTTACATCCGAAAAGAAACTATTCAATCGTCATATCCATAGGCGGCTACAGAAACATGCATTGACCAGGGCTCATTAATATTCATTACTAATTGAGTGTGGCCTACTTATAGTAGGCGTGGTTTTTTAATTAAAATTAATTATATCAATGCTAGTTTAGAGTTTCCATGTTGCTCAGCGAACTCAAGAACCAACTGATCTAAATCCTTCCAAAGCTTGGACAATAGATCTCTCTCTATGTATAGTAGGGCAAGGTTTGATAGACGGTCCTGATTCATTGTTGAACGGAGGTAAGTTTTTATTCTCCGAAGAGAAGAAAAACTTCTCTCGGCTGTAGCTGAACTTACACCAATGGTCAGTGCTATATGGTAACAAGTAGTGACAGTGGGAAAGCACCCAGGTACATGAGAGAGATGATGGTAACTTTATGAAGG
>NW_003546310.1:47195-66303 GCF_000090795.2 Amphimedon queenslandica | reverse complement strand
ACACTATCACTATCAAGAACGTCACGATGCCCACGAAGAGACAAACCTTGCTGAGAGCAGAATAGGATGCTTTCAAGAATTGACTTCACATATATCCTGTTCTCTTCAATAGTACGAAGTCGTCCTCTCTCCAGTTGAACTGAGATTGAAGAATTATTAAGGACTGTAGATTTGTACTCCTTCCATGACAGTACTGCCTCATGATGTTTCGAGCATGAATTCCCATGAGAGCTCATAATACCAGACTTTCCTCTAGCATGCTTCCAGTCACGGAAACCAGTTGATACAAAGGCACAATCTGGTGCTACTCCAAAGTAACGGCACGGGAAACAAAAGGCAGCATCTCTTTCAATGGAATTCTCCAGCCACTCATACTCATCATACCAACTAGCTTGAAAGCTGCGTTAGTAGACACATATGCACGACTAGGAAACCTGATTCCAGTTGGTTGTCGAGGTGAATCTCCCTTATTCTGAGCTATGTCACAAGGTGGTGTGTGTGTGACAGGAGTACTTAAAGGACTGTGAATAACGCTGTTAGCTAAGATAAGTTGAGATTTTGAACTACTACTCTGAGACAAATCTGAGGGCTCCTGTACAGGCTGTACTGAGCAGCCAGACAGTGAGGGTGAAGGCAAGAGAGGAATGGGCTGATCAGCTAAGACAAAAGAAAATGCATAGTATGATGTCAGTACAGTAATTAATATTGACCTACCAGCTGCAGTACTGGAAGTACTAGTAGTAGCAGTACTAAATGTAGATGAATCTGCTAGTTTAGGGACTTTGGTTTGAGGCCTCTTACCCATGAATTGCATCAAAGAGCTCTGGTGCCGTTTAGACATTTTCACAAATGATTTAATTTAATTATTTTTAAACTTCAAAATCAAAAGATATAATTACATATGCAGTGGTCTACCACAACAACCACATGTTATTACAATAATATATGAATTTCATTACTAGCCCAGTATGGGTGGAGCTAGGTGGAGCTTGGCATGTAAACAGCCAGGGCAAAGCCCTGGCTTGCCCGGGCCTATAGCCGCCTATGGTCATATCCCTTCAAGGTCATTGATAATGCATGACAAGAAATTTAAAAAATGCAGCTTGTGTCTTTTTCCTTTATTAAAGTCTGGAGTTATCAAGGTGAAAGAGAAGCTACGTTCATGTGCTCAGAGCAACCTGCCTGGTGTGGTATACTGGCAGCCAACAGATCCTCAAGTAAAGAAAATTCTGTCTCAAATGAAACCATGTAATGATTTCTGTGAATGCCTTCTTGGTTTAAATGATTATCTTACTACTGCTTTACCTAATTCACACTAGGTAGCTAAGTCAAGCAAAGGCGTGAAGAAATATTGTCACAGAGAAAGGAGAAAATGATTAAAAATCAGCAATGTCAGGAAGAAATCAAGAAAAAGCTGAGGACTAAAAGAACAAGCTATCGCCAATTCATCTCATTACATCTTTGAAAGAACTTCAAGAAGCCATTAAAGTTACTGAAAGTAGAGAAACAACAACTACTTGAAGGAAACAAGAAGTGAGGTTATTACTGTATTTGCTTAATAAAAGCCCAGGCATCTATTTCCTGAAATGATTATTGGATCTTGAAAAAAAATATAATTAAAAAAATATTTGGCCCAGAGCGGGATTCAAACCCTTAACCTCGTGCTTTTGACTTCTGCAACTTCACACATTATCCACTAGACTACAAAGTCACTCCTTGGCTACTGATGCAAATTTATTGTTCAATTCTATTGCTACCACGGCGTTCATTTGAATGCGGCTTCTATTTAAGGATAAATGGTAGTCAAATAAAGATGCGTAAGAAGTTGCTGAATGAAGACATCCACATAAAGTTTAGTATTCTAAGGAGGTAGTGACCACTTTCGAAAGTTATACTAAAATTAAGTTGTTACATTGATGAACAGGCTCATGATTTTGTCACCATTTCTGTCCAATCCTTATATGCCAGTTGGTCATAAAATCAGTCATAAGTTTGAAGCAGAGGAAGGTACTGAAGTGCTGTTGTACAATTGTATAACTCTAGATTATGACACATGTTCTAAAACTCACAGCATAGTTTTGATGGTGATGATCAATATTGTTTTGATCTCACAATAGAAGGTGACTTAACTTAATATAACTTTTTTACATCATAAAAATACAATAACAATTATTAAAACTCTCTTTTCATGTCACACTCTTCTTCATGACAGTCTCTCTACCTTCCGTTCCTCCCTGTACTTTTAATATTCTAATTGTGACTTTAGTTTTGATGTAGTACTTGTGAGACATACATTTCTTTCAATGCCTATCTTATCTCTTTTTTTGATACTGCAAAATCCTGCTTCAGTCGCTCAACTTGTACTGAGCAATGCATCACTTCTTTATGTAATGCATTTTAGAAATACAAAAGGTGTGACTTCTCCACCTAAAAATGAACTCAATTACGAACTAATATATATTGCAATCGCTATGGCTTGCAAAGAAAATATAAGAATAATTATGCCATGGCAACTTTCTGAATCCCTGTTAAAATATTGACCTCTGTATGAATTAACATTAGGGAGGAGGACTTATAACTGTTTGGAGGAGATTTCCTAGTCTTAAATTCTTGATAAGCCAAATGATATAATTTTGAAAAATATTGATGTGTTATACCTGATTCATTGCTAAAAGGCTAGAGTGCAACTAGCTAAATGGAAAATAACATCAAACTATTATTCTTATTGAGGACACTAACATAGCAGTCATCCCTCAATATACAAAACCATGAGGCTTTCCATAAATCCTGGTTATGCAGTATTATAGCGTAAAATACGAATGACGGTAAATCACTACTGAAGCAGTTGTACCATGTTTAATACAAGTTTAAGTAGTGATATCAAGCACTTATCATGTTGAAATAGCTACCAGAGAAGGACAGATAATTGCTAATAACTGAACAATTGCAGACTGTGCCGCACTCAAACTATGGTGAACAGTACATGCATCTACATGTTTAAATAGATTTTTAACTGTTTGATCACGGTTTATTTTAAAAAGAAACAATTTTATTGATTTTTTATTTAGTAGGAAGTTATTTTTGACACGTTTCCTTTTAGCTACGTTACTTCTTTCGTAAATATAGTCAGTTTCAGTTGAGTTTGACCACGGACCCATCCTTATAACTTGTCTATGATTTATTCAAGCAACTTGAAACTTGGTATATTTGCAAAAAGGGTTATTCTGAAAAGTTGTACCAATTTTGGAGCCTCTCGGTATTTTGAAAGGTTCTCAAAAGGTTCTTCAGGTCAACATGAAAGGTAGTCGCGGTGATGTTTCATGACATGAAGCTTCATGAATATCATTTGCATCTCATTAAAATGTCAATAATGATCTTTTATTATTTCAAAATCAAGTAAAGCAAAAGGAGCACTCCAGGCCAAGGTATAATTTGAACAAGAAGACTTTGCACTCTAGAAAGAAGTCTCACTCAGTCTGCTGTACCTCTCTAAGCCTCCATTATTTGTCTTCACCATTGCTGCTCAGAAACTCCATTGAAATTTTGCATCTCTCGATTCTTTAAGTAATAGCAAGCACAATAATCCTTCATGTCAATTGGAGGGCTAGCAGTGACCAAAATAGGGTAATAACCATGCTACAAGAAGAAAGGAGCATGATGAAATTTTCAGCCATTTTATTTGCATGTAGGTGGGGCTACACGTGACGTTTTGATGATGGAAACATCCAGACTAAATCAACTGAAACTGACTATACACTATTATGCCATAATTACTAATTCGATTCTTGAACTTTCATTTTTCACATCAGACATCCTACAATATTGCTGCATCAAGGAGTAGACCTTGTTACTGACCGTTTTTCTCTCAAACAACTGACAAAATGTGTCCCACAGTACATGGGGTCTTTGTGCTTTATCACAGTCGGTGTGTTCTGGCCGATGCATTCAAGGATCACGTGAAAAGCCTTCTGCTTCTTTGTCTCGTATCCTTGATGTAAACAGCCAGCATTCCTATGGCACACTCCCACTGCTCAGCTGCCTTTAGGGAGCGTGAGTTCCTTAAAATTTCTAGACAGGCCAGTCCTTTTTATTGTATGGCTGTGGTGTTTGAGTAAAGAACTTATGCATTGTAGTAGCCATTGTGTCCTCTTTCTTACGCAGTAGGGAACAATGCTAAGCTTATAACCTGTTTAAATTTTATATTGAAAACAATAATCAACAAAGTCCAATATGAAAGAGAGGAATAATGAATGTGCGTGTGCATAAAAGAACCGGAAAAAAATCATAATTGCATGAAGCAAAATCAGATACATGTACACATGCATATGATTAAATAAGTAGAGTGACAACACTTGAAGGAATCTGTACTAGGACTAGTCGTAAAAAAATCACATTATGAACAGTAGCAAATGATGAAACGAATAGACTAAGAAACCATAGATTATAAATGATGTGTCTTCTGGAATAGTCAAATGATAACATACTTTTACAATTTTAAACCATAAAAGTGTTGTGGCATGTATAGTATGATACACAACTCTTGACTCTTTTTACATTAATGGGATGAAGACTGGGGATGGATGGTGTGCCTAGGCGTTAAATCTCACTCATGATTCAGTATTGAGTGAATATACCATTAATGAAATCCAACTTTTTAGAGTTGATAAGATAGTTTAATAAAATTAACATCATTCTAGTGTATATTTATTACTAGATGACTGTATTATGTGTTTGTATCATACCTATGTTCATATGTTTTATGTTGGATTTTAGTCATTAATGCATGCAAATAATATTGTGTTTAGGTATTTATCTTGCATGTATTGTGTTCCTTCGTATTATGCTTAATGTCTTTGATGCATGACAATATGAGTGTATGTAGAATGCACGTAGCATTTGTCCTCACTCTATATCAAAAAAAATTTCACTCTTTGCAGTGATGATGAGATCAATAATAATTATGCTCTTCAGAGTGATTATGGCATGAATGTAATCATTCTTTTCGGAGTGATGATGAAATCTATAAAATCTTGCCCCTCAGAGTTATTTGTGAGTTTAATATAATTAGGCTTTTCGGAGTATTTTAAGATCAATATAATCATGCTCTTTAAAGTAAAAGATTAATCTAATCACGCTCTGAGCAGTGATGATAACATCAATGTAATTTTGCTCTTTGGAATGATGACATGATAAAATAATACATGTTACAACATATTACACTATTGTCTCCCTTTCACAACTAGCCATCCGAAGATTTTTTTTTAAAGTATAACTATAGGAGATACCTCAAGACATGTAAGGATCAACTCATCAGAAGATGACTAGATTATACAACTGAAAATGTTTTCAAACCACTTTTTAAATTTAGAATACTCAGCAAAATGTATTAGAAAGGCTCTGGAAAAAGTACAGTATTGTAAAAAATTGCTTTGTCTTTAAAAAGTAACCAAACTATCACTTCAACAAATATGAAGACCAATCTTGATTTTATACATCCCATGAAGTATCTCTTACTGAATGTTATACTAGACTACTTTTGTTCTTTTAATCTAAACAGAGATGTCGAAAATTCTCTTTTATCTTGCTGATGAGTAGAAATGTGGGAGATTCTGTAGTCAGAGCAACCTCAGGTCAACAAAAGAGGACATTGGTAAAATACTGGAGTCGGCCTTACAGTTTTCGGAATTAACCATATTCTACCTGATTATAATGTCCGGAAATTATTAAATTGTATTAGGCTAAACCCAATTTTTAGCATAAAAAATAACTTACTGTTACACTTGAAGGTGTGGTTACCTCATAGTAGGTGTGGTTATGTCATAGTAGGTGTGGTTAATTATATTTCAACATGGCAACAAGCACTAGAGCTGGTAGAAAAAGAAAGACTCTGAAGGATTGAGCAGCAGAAAATGACAACTTCTGTGTTAAGATAAGGAAATCTGATAGGTCACATTCAGAAAGTGAAGCCTTTGTCTGTAAGTACGGCTCAGTGGAGATTAAGATAAGGGGAAGAGGGTAGTTCCGGGTAAATGAGCACGTTAGCTCCAAATATCAAGCAAAGCTAAAGGAGAACAATGTTAAGTGAATGGCTGAGGGTAAAGAGCAATTAACACTTTATACAAGTGAGGCTAAATCAAAAGCCAGAGGCAAAGAACATGAATGAGCTGTCTTACATTCAATATATTTTCTTATTTGATTATAATGAGCAAGATGGTGTTCCTCCTCCTCCGCCACAACCAGTAACTGGAGATGGATGGCCTCCACCACCACCTCCAGAAGGCCCGCCACCACCATAAGCACTGTCATTAGCTAAAAACCCATCACCTCCAGCACCAGCAGCATTTGGAGGGCCTCCACTACCACCTCTAGGAGGCCTGCCACCACCACCCGTTGCTGAAGGCCCGCCACCTCCACCACCACCTCCAGCACAACCACCAGTAGCTGGAGGCCCAACGCCTCCAGCTCTACCACCAGTATCTGTAGGCCTGCCATCAGCACTACCACCTCCAGCATAACCAGTAGTTGCAGGCCCATCACCTCCAGCAGTGCCTTTAGCTGGAGGCCTGCCATCTCCTGCACTTCATCAAGAATGGCAGCTCTGCAGCAGCAGAGGCAAAATATCATTTGGCAACTGCGGCAAATAAATAGTCAAATTGTAAGGTTTAGAAGTAATGTGCGGTACCATTTTAATTATTATGCTTTAGTACAGCAATTTTCCAAGAGCCAGACCTTCAAGAGGCCACAGTGGCAGTAGCAAGAGGAATTATACTAAGAACTGTAACTTTTAATAATTACATTTAAGTAGATAACTTTTTTCCTTAATTGAAACACAATAAAAAGTCAATTTTTTAAAGCCAAAATAGAAATTACAATAGAAATGCTCACATGGAGTTCAACAAGGCAAAAAAATTTAAACACTTGAGCTTCAATCTTCCTACCATGCGATATACATAACGTATAATAACAAGTAAAGAAAATACTTACTGTCGCCATAATTAATTTTATAATCATCAGAAGAATTTTAGCCTTGGATCATAATCTATAGCATATTAAAAACTTTGGAATCTTGCAATATTCTACCTTACTATGTATTAAATTGCTAAGACTATGACAATATAAAACCTGTGCAACTGGAAAGTGTCACCTCATCCAGTTTGAAAACACCACTGATCAAGGAGCTACAATAAAACATAATTTTACAACGATGATTATTATTAGAAATGAATTTAGTTACCACAAAAGTAATCAGACAATAACCTTAGACATTCACAATGTTATTACATTACACCTTATTGCTAAATCATTGAATCATTTGCAGATGTACTTACCTTAAAGCAAAGTAAGAAAGATTCATCATCAACAGCAAGCAATGTATACACACAGGCTATACTATACTAAAAATGTACCTGTATATGCATGATATAACTGATGTTTGTCACAAACTTACATTACAAACCACTAAAAAAATACATCTGCTCACAAAGAGGAATAACATGTCCCCTTTTAAATCTATTTCCAAATCTGACCATATTCTTTAACACCACATTGCAGTCCTTGCAAAAAATTTGTACCTGTGTAATTTATGAATGTGAAATTATATATGTAGTAACAACTTAACAGTAGCATAAATGCTTTTAGCAACAAATATTATACATACATGACATGTATAGCTCCACAATGCATATTAAGCTCTTATTGAATCATACGTGTATGTACAATGTACATGTAATTTAAACATACACCGTTTAATTTGCTAACTCATGTCATCCTGAATTAAGTTACTTTCACGAGACTTGCATTGTGGAAATACACATTAATTGAACACATGAATGCATTCCAATCTGCAAACAATTATTTTGTATTGCTAATGAGAACATGCATGCACACAACCAAAGATGAATTGGCAAGGATTCATTTATATTGAGTAAAGAAAGTACTTATGTAGCGATTATTAATGATATAATCATGAAAATAATGTAGAATATGTAGCCTAGGCTACAATTATAACCTATAACAAAGTACATAAGACATCTCACCATACACTCCATTTTACTACATATTCCATTGCTAAAACTACAATAATATGAAACCTATACAGATGCAAACTGGCACCTCCTACTACGTGATACAACTACTAATCATTGAGCTGCAAAAAACATTAAATGAATAAATTTAGTTACAACAATCTAAATACAGAATTGCCTTTAATTGTATTGCACATTCCAATATCAAGGAAAAGTATTGCTGCATCGGCAAATCATTTTCAGCTGTAATTACCTGTAAAGCATAGTAATACCGTATAGCCACAAAGTTTTGAGGCAATAAACTTTTGCGAATCAGCCCACAAGTATTTTTTCGCGAATTAACTTTCGCGGTTCTTGTTTTAAAGCACACGTGTTTATGGGCAATACGGATATTTCACGGAATTAACTTTCGCGAATACGGAAAATCCACGAAAACAGCGAAAGTGGTACCCTCGAAATTAAGCGGCTATACGGTAGAAACATATGAAAAGCAAGCAATGCGAACTCACAGGCTAATAATAATAGTAAATACAGTACTGGTGAACAAACTTTATCACCAATCACATCAAACCTCAATATTTAATACCACAATGTAGTCCTTGTGCCATGCAAGTAACTGTAAAAAGTATGAATGTGAATACTAACTAATAATGATAATTGTAGCGTTTACAATGTTTCTGATTGGATCATACTTGTTTGTGCATGCATGTATTTTAGACATAGTATTGCTTACTAATGCTGTCCTTAGTTAAGATACTTTCATGACCTGCTTAATATAAAAAAACACTGTGTACATCAACAATTTCCAAAGTGAAACAATATTTTTTGTTATTGAAAACATGCACATGTTACAACAATCAACAAAAGATGTGCAACATGAGCTGGCAAGCATGTAATAAGCGCACAGCATTGATGGCAGCATCACTTAAATGCGCAACATCAGCTGGCAAGCGTTAAAGGGTAATTGCAGTGTCTTTTTAACAATTTTTTATTGAGTTATTGCAGTCTTTAGCTTGGTTTGGTACAGTTTTTGCAATATTTTAGGAATGAAAAATTTTTTGACCAAGTTATGAGCCTTTAAAAGTCATGTTTTGACATCCTGCGATTTTACTTTGTGTTAACGGGCGTGGCTTAGTGTGACATCACTTTGGTAAAGAAAGCAAATTGCAAAATGCCTAGCCAATGTGTTGCAGCCAGTTGCAACAATTTTTCTAGCTCAGAAACAACCATGTACAGATTTCCAACTGATCCTTCACTGAAAGAAGAATGGATAGCTCAAGTTCAATGTACTAGAGCTCAGTGGAAGGGACCTCAGCCAACATCTGTTCTGTGCAGTGCTCACTTTAACAGTGATGATTTTGAGCCTAGTAGTTTACTCAGTAAATCAATTAGACTAAAAACATGTCTAAAACTTAAACCTGGAGCAGTAACATTAGTATTTAAAACAAAATTGGAAGGAAGAACTATACAACCTGCAAGCAAAACAGGAAGAAAAGGTTATGAGAAAAGAGAAAGAAAATGGGTAAGTTAAGTGCCAGTATAACCTATCATGTCATAGCATCACAAGAATTCTTCTATAGCTCTTGAAAGAATAACTAAAGAAAAGCCAATTCTTTCAGATACGGAAATGGATACTTCTACTACTCATATGGTAAATTTTTTACTATGTAATTGTGTATTTTAAGCCAGTATGTACATTAGGATATTGGAATTCAAGTTGATAGTAGACAACCTACTGCACATATGAAAAATGCTAAAATACAAGCAAAGCCACAAATTGGATCGATCAGTAAGTGCATATTTTAATGACCTTAAGGAATTTACGAGACTTTCTATCGGAACACAAACATAAAGTGCCAAGAAATTTAATGTTTCGATTAGTATACAGTGTGATAGTGATTCAAAATAATGATGATATGATCAGTGACTATGAAAATAAAGAGATGCATGATAGGAATGATGATACTGATGATGCATACAACCCTTTTGAAGACCTTTCTCAAAGTCATGCAACTGATTGCTTTCTGTATGTGTTGATGATTAGCATCTGTAAATGAGATAATACAAACCTATGTAGGAAGGATCATTTATTGTTTAAGGGGAGCAGTTACTCAGTTTGTTTAAGTAATGTCTTCATTGCCACTTACCTATAGCTGTGAATAAGACCACTGTAATGGGAACAATTCTAACAATTGAACAAAGCTGTGAACACTGTTTCTTCAAAAGCAAATGGGAAAGTCAACCATTTGTTAAAGAGATTTCACTTGGAAATCTAATGCTTTCCCCTGCAATTCCGACCACCAACAATCTTTTCTGCTGCCAGTAATAGATTCAATTTGGAGCGGTCATCAATTCAATATAATAGAAGAACTAAAGGCTTTGCAAAAACCCCTTGTCATAGGAGGTGATGGAAGAGAAGATAGACAGTTCACTGCTAAATATTGGTTGTACACTTAATTGGAAGTTAATATTGGACATGCAACTTGTACAGGTAGAAAAAAATAATTATATATATATTTTAATAATTGTTTATAAATAGAGCAATAAAGTTGACGGTGGTAGCAATAATATGGAGAAATGTTTGATTAGAGCAATCAATGAGTTACACGAAAATGATCTGACTATGGGAACTCTTGTGACAGAGTCATTCACAAAATGGTTTCAAAAAAACTTACCTAACACAACTCATTGCTGTGATGTGTGGCATTTAAACAAAGGTGCAATACTATGTACTAGTTAAGATAATTGATTCACAATTGAAATATCATAGGTTTAAGGAAAAAAAGCAAAGCATAAAAATTGCAAAGATATAGGACTGTGGACAAAAAATATAAACATCACTTATATTGGTGCCCAGCATCAACTAGAGATTGAAATCATGAAGTAATCCTCCAGAAGTGGTTATCCCTAACAGATCATATCCATAATAAGCATTAAAAATGTAAGCATAGCCCATTACAAGGTCGGGACAAAAAAAGTAGTTCAAATACCGTGAGAAACAGTTTTAACATAAAGTTCTATATATTTTTAGTCTCCAAAGAAAGCGAAAAAGTCTTGGAACTATTATAAAAACACGTTTTTGTAATAATGTCAAGCTTATGTCACCACAGTATCACACTTCATCATTAGAAGCCTTTCACAGCAGTTAACCATTTCGCCCCAAAATCAGTTTCCTTTTCACACGGGAATGATATGAAGGTTATAGGTACTTACATGTACATGTACCAAATATTATTGTTATGGGTTGAAGTTGGCTGGACTTCACTATAATGAAAATTCAATAAATAAACAGTCAAGAACAAAAGATGGGAAAAAGCGTTTGTCATTGTCTTTCCCTAAATACAAAAAGAGGTTATTGTCTGACAAATAATCGACAAGTCAACATACGGTGAGCACTACTACTTTTGCAATACATGTACATGCATAATTTAGAATATGTTGATCTAATTGCATCAGAAGTTATTTATTTGGCTCAAAGAAACTCAATGAAATAGATATCACAGTTCCAAAAGGAAAATCTTCTATCTAGTTTGTAACTGTTATGAGCATCCAAAGTGATGTCACGCAAAGCCACGCCCATTGACAGCATGGCTGTAGAAGCAGGGGTTGCAGGGGCAGCTAGAGCAGCCCCACTTTAGAAACTCCCAAGAATTATAATTCATTATTATTAATGGTTTTAGTTTATTAAAATTTGTTAAGCTGGCACACCCACAAATAAAATTTGCATAAGCTCAACGTGTAGTCACTTGGTCAAGTTCCTGTTCCCGACTCTTTTCAGCTGTTCAGTTCTTCTGACTTGATAGAAGTGTTATTGCAAGCAGAAGCTCCCTTGGATCCATAGTAATCAATGAAGTTCCAAGTGACAAGCCTCATCAGCCAAGATTGTATCTTTTTTCACATCAACAATTTTGTAAGACCCGTGTGACCAAGCATTCTTTTCAACCCCAGTGGTTTGACAAGTGAAAATGGCTTCACTATGATGAGAAGGATCTAGCATTTTGCCATACATGTGTTGTAGCACAACAGAAGAATCAACTTCATTCTATTTTAAACCTTGAGCAGAACTTTATCTCTATTGGATTTTCCAACTGGAAAGATGCTACAGCTAAATTTTACAAACACGAATCAAGCCACTGCCACAAAAAGGCTGTGTAAAACGTCATAACTCTTCCAGACTACTGGAGATGTGGGTAAGATGATGTCTTCTCAACTTGCAAAGCAACGAATGGAGCGTCAGAAGTGCCTCTTAAAGCTGCTTTTGAATGCTTGCATCCTTTGAAGGCAAGGACTTCCTTTTCGTGGATATGGGAAGGAGACAGACTCTAACTTCATGCAATTACTTGCCCTTCGTTCTGAAGATATACCCAACTTTACTAAGTGGGTGATGCATAAGACTATACATCCCAAGAGATGCAGAATGAAATGATTGCTATTATGGGTGCAATTGTCCTCTGGAAGATTTCAGAACATCTTCAACACTCCACATTTTATACAGTTATAGTTGACGAAACTACTGATGTCTCTAATGTAGAGCAAGTTGTCATTTGCGGGTTAGTGACAAGTTTGATGTACATGAAGATTTTGTGAGTTTGTATGAGGTTGAGTCCATTGAGGCTGCAAGGCTCTATCAAGTTATGCTTGATGTACTCTTGTGCCTAAACCTGAGTATCACCAAGATAAAGGGCCAGTGTTACGATGGTGCTTCAGCAATGAGCGGTAAATAATCAGGTGTAGTCGCAAAAATACAAGAAATTGAGCCCAGAGCAGTTTTTACTCACTGCTATTGTCACGCCTTAAACTTAGCATGTGCTGATACAATCAAGAGGTCTAAGTTAATGAAGGATGCGCTTGATGTTACAGATGAGACAACTAAGCTAGTGAAGAGGTCACCACGTCGACATGCCATATTCAAGCGTATTAAGGAGGAAATGGCCACATCTGGGGATTCTGCAGGAATTTGTGTTCTTTGTCCAACTAGATGGACTGTAAAGGCGGAAGCATTAAAATCAATTCTGGATAATTTAACCAGTCACTTGAACCTTTCTCTTCTTTCCTTTACTTTTCTTAAATAGAGGTTAGTCATTCCGAAATTTACTTCTGAGGCGGTTAATTTCCTTAATGCAGGGACTACTAACTTTAACAGAGATATTATCAAATGATAATAAATGTTATCCATTAATGTACGTACATGAGACAATGCAACATATGCCATACTGTCTCCAAAAACATCAGTCAATAAATCAATAATGGCTGTATCTAGTGCGAGGATCTGACATTTATGTATACTAATAACATAAGAGAGTATAAGGTGAAACTGTTTTCTATGTATATACAAATTCTTAGATAGCATAAACCTAGATTTAACCATTCCTGTCACAAGGTACATCAGTATGATCCAATTTGATTGATATACGTGTAGCATGAATACCCATTATTGTACCAATGGAACCATTAACTAATCCTACAGTCACGTCAATATTATGTCTTAGCATTACTCTACAGCCTACTGCTAAAGACAATACAGTTTTTAAACAAGCTGTTTTGCTTAATTGATTTTTTAGCTTCTCCAATTTTTTTCCTTGTTTTTTGTCAAATTTTGCTGTGCTGCCACTTTCATCAACAACATCAACACATGCTAATTCTATTTTCTCAGTTTCTAGACTTTCTAACATTGATTCATTGATTTTTATCTACCATAGATAATAGGCAAATAGGAGGATTTGTTCCTTCACTTTCCAATTCTTAATATTTTTCTTGTATTGAAATCTTGGATATGCGACTCTGAAGCATATCAATAGTTTCCTTGGTCAGACAGCCATGCGTAACAGAATCAAGCATCTTAAAAGAAAGTTTTGTCTCCTTTTTGTTGCTCATTCATTGTTAGTTCATCATATTCTACTGTTTCTTTCCATATGTTAACTGCAGTTGCTGCTCCAAGTCTAGTTTTTACTAGTTCGTTGCTAAATTGTTTAAATACTGGTTTACTAATAACTAGTGGCAATTGTAAGAGATCACCTACAATTAAAATATTTTTGGATCCAAACCATTCATTAGTACCAAATATATCTTCTATGCGCATGTGTAAGTATGCTACATTTAGATTGAATACCATAGATACCTCGTCTATTATTATAATACTTAAATTTTCAAGTGTCATTTTTATCCTTTTATGAGCTTCTTTATTCAAAGCCCAATATCCAGCTGTCTTTTCCTCATGCTCTATTGGTAGGTGAAATAATCTATGTTTTGCTTGTCCACCTACATTAAATGCGGCTATACCTGTTGGTGCTACACTACAGCACATAATTTCGCCACCTTTTTGATGCCATATGTCATCACTAGGCATTTTATCACCTCTATTAAAAACGATTTACCAGTTCCACTTACACTACTCTCAGCAGTTTGGGATTATCTAATTTAAGTAGTCTTGAGGACTCATTCTCTAATAAGTCTTCACGTCCTTTTTGACTTATAAAATGAGTCTTAATTTTATCAAAAAAATTTTTTTTTGATCTACATTAAGCATTGCCTCTATTTCCTCTAATGTTAAAATCGGTACACTTATATGTATGTCAGCGATATGAGCTACTGCTTCCATTATTTCACCCAGTAATTGAGGCTCATCATGTTCCTTGTTATGAGGAAGTTCTTCAGTGATACTTGCTTTATTTCTTGTATCGACTATTTTCTTTCAATTACGTTCAGCTTCTAATAATTTCTGTAGTTTGTTGAAATGATTCGCAATGCTACGTATAGATGCCTCTCTGTGACGAAGAAAGCTTCTTCCATTGTTCCTCCTTCAATTGCGAGTGTGCTCTCATCTCTAAAAGGCACATATAAAAATATTAGCGAGTAATAAAAATCGTCTTTTTCTGCTTCTTGCATAGGATTAAATTTCCTATGGTTTTGAAGGACTGTTTTTGATGAACATTTGTATTCCCTTTCTCCATTTTCTCCTATTTTATCAATTTTGAAGTTAGCCACAAATTTGTAAAGAGATACATCCTCCATGTTATTTGGTCTTGTTGGATAAAAGTCTTCAATTATGCTAGGATTAAAAATGTCTTCTGATGATTGATCCATTTTAGTTAAATATGAATAGTTTTTTATTTTTCTGCTTCTCTTATAAGGCAATTACACATTAACGTACTGCATAATTCCTGATTTCATGTATAAACATTCACCGAGAAGAAGATCGCTAGCTTCAAATAGTCCTACTTCTTTAGCTCGAAGTCATAGTTGTGCAATTGTCCAAAGCCTGCTGTATATGTCGTCACAGCTGCTGACTTCATCCCATAAGTCCTATGCATGACTCTTATCTGCTTTAGTGACATATCCAGTTACATACTCTTAAGGAAAGACTCCTCTTTGCTATGTATTGCAAGTCCATATTTGCACGCTACTATTTCAACAATAAAGGATTGTAGTCGTTGACTCAAACTTCTTTTTCATTTTGATTAAATCATATATTTAATTGCATAATTTCAAGCTATTTTCAACATCATTGATGCAAATACTATCTCGTACTGGTTTAGGAAAATGAAATTGGCACCTAGATACATAGGTCATGCCGACTTTATTATTTCGCTTGCACTATTTGCTGCACTTCTGCATTTGGTAATTTGTTACCAAAAAATTTAAATCAGGCAACGTATTACCAAGAGTAGATGATAGTTAGAGAGTGTCGAACTGCACTATACTAGCTGGAATATGACCGCATAGAACTTTTTTTCACATTATTGGGCAAACACGCATACTAGGTGTGGCTGAGAGGAATAAAATGGCTGCCGAGTTTGCTCAACAAGGTTTACTGGCCATTTGGAGTCTCTGCTGTAGCTGTACTGCATAAAAGGCTTCAGCAGGATTATAAAGTGTACTAGTATGTCTAAAGCTTCTTCAAGTGTTCTCCACTGTTCCTTATGCAAACTTCTACACGTGCTTTTAGTAGGTACACCCATGCTTAAGATCTCACATGACTTTGTTCTACGCGGTCATATTCCAGCTAGCATAGTGCAGTTCGACACTCTCTCTAACTATCATCTACTCTTGGTATTACTATCACATGTTATCTTATCTTGTATAAATGAACAGACTTCTTTTGGACGACCAATACTGAGTCTAGGAGCATTTTCAATCCATAGGAGGATGTCATAATGAGGCGCTCCACGCATTTGATATGTGACCCAATATGAGAAAACCAGGCGATCTGCGGGAGTTATCAATTAGAGATATGGCTTCTTAAAGTTGTGACAGCGGTACCTTGTCAAAACTGAGATTATACCAAAAATATATTGTATAAGGAATTTCCTTTCATTTGATACCAAGTTTGCCCTAAAATAACTTGAAAGAGGTCATTTACAGACCTTTCTTTTTGTTGTGTACCATGTAAATAATGCAAGATATAATGATAAAAATGGCTGTAACTCAATTTCATTCGTT
This sequence comes from Amphimedon queenslandica, assembly GCF_000090795.2. Lineage (NCBI taxonomy): Eukaryota > Metazoa > Porifera > Demospongiae > Haplosclerida > Niphatidae > Amphimedon > Amphimedon queenslandica. Next base: position 49,840 of record NW_003546310.1, on the reverse strand, counting down.
TAGACTTCTTGTTGCATAAATAAGCATAACTCAGCACTAGATGCGTCAAATGACATGGAAGAAGGACCAACAGATAGGAAAAACTTTGCTTAATTAAGAAAACCATAAATCTCAATTTCTAATTTTGGAGCATATTGCCTGGTTTTCTCATATCGGGTCACATATTTCTTTTTAACACAATATTGCTCTCCTTTGCCTAAAACACCTCACTGGAGAATGACTATGTTAAAGAAATCCTTAAATTTGTATGAAAATTGTTGCGATACTGAAACAGGGTCCGTAGTACATTATCTGGAAATACTATATGATTGTGGTGCATTATTCACTTTTCTTAAAAATTGCGCAATATCAGCTGAATCGTATTCAGCACAACTTAGTGTTAGGAAAAGTGTTGGTGAGCCATACTCACCAATTATTGCCTTGACTTCACCTTTCACTTGAAACCAATATTAATTTGTGCCTCATATTGGAGCCAACATGGTACTTAAGTTGCCCTCAAATTCTTCATCTAACCCCTTTTTTCTAATATTGCAGCAACAGTTTGACCATCGTTGCCACTTGTTGTTTTTAATAAATTATATATGCCAGTTTTTATGGCCTTGTTAATTTTTAATCCATAATAGTGCAAACAATATGAATGATTTCCACAAAATCAGGAGTTTTTGTTAAAAATTCTTGATATCATCTATTCACTAAATAATAAAGTTTGTACTGGATAGCTTTGTCTGGGATGATGCTCTCCATACTGTCAAGTTCGAAATAAAGTAGGAAAGCATAAAATGACGATGCTCTAGCCTGTTGTCAATAAGCGCTTCTTTTACATTCATAAATTTATATTGACTGATATCACAACCCGTTAAAATTTTACTATTGAGATTTCTAATTGTATATGCCGAAAGGCCTTCTAAATCTTGATCATTTGCTTTTTCAAACATTTAACAAGTAGTATTGCTCACTGCTTGTATAACATTTTCAGACGATTCGTCAATTGAATCATCATCTACATTTCTATAAAGCCAATTTATTTCTCTAATTTTCTTAGTGCCGCTTTTATTTATTTACATCAACTAAACTATGCCAGACAATATTAGATTCAGTAGGCTGTCCATTAATAATAATAAAAATTTCTGGATTACAAAAGTGATTAGAATGAACCTTCATTGTTTTTTTAACGACCTGGGGGCGTAGCCCCCAGATTGTTCCTAAGATTGTTTTCACCGTTGCGCTATATATATATATATATATATTTGTATGCCCACAATTATATTTCTTTTATGCACGTCGTATTGGAGAAATAGCAAGCCTTAGCAACCACCCACCTACGCTTTTTCACGTGAGTGGGTGTGGTCACCGGGGAAAATGGCGACTTTGAACAGTCATGACAGTATTTTGGGATCTATCAGGAGCAGCAAAAAAACACATTAAGAGTTGACTTCAGTCACACAATAAGGAGCTATTAAACAACTAAAGATAACTGTGAAACGCAAGAGGTAAACTAAGTAATATCCTTTCTCACCATGCATAGTACTTGAATAGTTCAAGAATAATAATCTATGAAACATTGCATACTGGAGACCACATGGATTCACTAGTCAAGCCAATTCCTTATATTTTTCTTGTATCGAAACCTTAAATACGCGACTCTTAAGTGTATGAATAGTTTCATCAGTCAGACTGCCATGCCTGACAGAATCAAGAATCTTAAAGAAAGTTTCGTCTCCTTCTTGTTGCTTGTTGATTGTTTGTTCATCACATTCTACTGTTTCTTTCCATATGTGACCATAATTGACAAAAGGGCCCTTATGGCGGATTTTAAAATTGATCATTATAATGGAAAATATCAACCTGTGAGTGCTTTGTTGGACAATCATTGTTTCTAAAAGTTTCATGGTAACTTTTTGCATCCTGTGGAGTAATTTTATGATGAATGGGGCTCAGGAAGTTGGATTTTTTAGGCTAGAAAGACCAATTTCACTACCCGCCACAAGGTACCTTTTGTCAATTATGGTCACATATGTTAACTGCAATTGCTACTCCAAGTCAAGTTTTTACTAGTTTGCTAATTTTTTTAAATACTGGTCTACCATTAACTGGTGACAATTATAAGAGGTCACCTACAAATAAAATATTTTTGGATCCAAACCATTCATCTGTTCCAAATATATCTTCCAAGCGCATGTGTAAGTATGCTAGTGTAGTAATGTACTATATTCATTTGTAATGTTCATTAACTTATAAACTAATAGTGTATTGACTAAAAGGACACACCTACATATTATTATGATTGTTGTTGTTGTTGTTATGATTATGAATGGCATGTCTTCTTTCTTTGGATCTGAAGATTATCCTTTCTAATCCTGGAATAAACGACAGTAATATAAGAGATGAGAAATCCCAGTATTGCATTGGCGCAGTGGGTACTCAATTTGGATCTTTTAGTCTACTTGCCGGTAAAACAAACTCACTTTGTTTCCGGCATATAATTGTTGTCAGTCGCCATTCTTAGAATTGTTTTTCTGTATCTCCTTTCCATATAGAGGCTGAGCGATGGCATCTAAGCCTGTTATACTCCCTGAAACCTTCTCTGGCGATGGAAACTGGGAACAGTGGCTATTGCACTTTAGAGACTGTGCTGCTGTGAACGA
>NW_003546310.1:29107-41634 GCF_000090795.2 Amphimedon queenslandica | reverse complement strand
CAAAACGTAACTGGTGTACTGAGAGTTACAAACACCGTACTGGCGTTGACATTCTGTAAGGAACTACTCCACAGAGGTAAAATAATCATCCCAAGCTTGAGTCTCCATTTTAGTAATGTCCAGTATTGTCCACGCCCATTGATCAATTAAATTGTGTCCCCTCCCATTTCCACCCAAGTGGGCCCCGTTTGGGGGTTCAGATTTTTGAGCTAAGAATACATGGACGTAGGGGTTCTGAGGACGTATATGTGATGAGAACGTAGGGGTTATTAGGACATAGGGGTCCTGAGAACGTATGGGTTTTGAGAACGTAGGGGTCATGCATTATAACGTAGAGGTTTTTGCATTATTACGTATGGCAGTTGCACTACGTATTTTTGACACAAACGTCTTGCCATACAAGGGTTGTCATGAATATCTGCCCACCTCATAGCAAAATATGCATCCCTCAAACTGTGAAACACTGTTATATTAGGAACTGATTTTCTTAACTCAATCACAAGAGCATTATTGTGGCGGTCAAAAAAGCTTTGTCTTTACCAGGTGGAACTTGTGGTTTTGATAGTGAACAGGTACACCAGGGCTAGCTTTAAAATTAGTAAGAGATCTAGGAGACTGAGAAGCCATTGTTTCATTTCATTCCTTTTTGGCATGACATAATTCCTTGAATCTATCACGAGGTTTTCCCTCAATTGCTGCCTACTAATATTCAAAAATAGTTCCTATAAATGATGTGACAAAACTTACTTATGGAGATCCGTGGGGTGGTTTCAAAAATAAATACTTGGTGATTATGCACCTGGCCACATTCTGAAAGTCATCCTTGCCAGGATATTGTTAATAAGCAAACATAGCTGCAGAAACACTGAACAAAAATTGTCTTTTAGTCGCTAAAGCCATTTGTGCACTCTTCAAGGCAACCTCAATACTTGCTTTGAAATTCTTTGGGAGTGGAAAAGGATCTGGGAGTGGTATTTCATCATCTTCCATTTTCTGGTACCTCTTCTTACGATCAAAACTTTTATCAGCACTTACATCATCGGAAATAGCAAAAGTGACACAGTCATCATCATTATCATCAAGGATTCTTTGCCTTTTCACCTGTCTTGACAGAGACAGAGTATCATTACTAAATGTTTCAGATATGTACTGAGGAGAACATGGTATTTCTAAATACTGAAGTGTTAATAAAGATTCCTGCAAGTGACAGTAAATTATGAAAAAAAATTTAATATATTATTTTGGTTTTATTTTCACTGTACATACATAATACAGGGATTTGGGCCAAATTTCTTTTATAATTCCATGTATGTCGTGTACGAAGTTAGAACTGATAACAATTAGGTTCAGATTTTTTAATTTTAAATTTGCTCAAAACTCATGCCATATGCAGTCTGCATAAAGATTTGGCCAATTTTTGCCATAATAAAAGAGAGAGTTATCAATTTTTAGAATTGTTTGATACATATAAATTGTACATGTATTTATGTTGTGTATACTTTATAGGCTCATTCTACTAACATTGAATTTCTTATAAATTTTTACAATGGGTTATAAGCAAAATTGCCATTTTTAAAAATGGCAATCATTGATGTGCATTCTCAGTATTGCACGTTCGCTAAATTTAAACTTCCAATTATAATTTTACAGCAAAACACCAAAAATTAAGAGCTGCCAAAATGAAGCGCTATATTACGGTATACATTATGCTTATGTTGTGTAAAAGTTTGAGCTGATTCCAATTAGAATTGGATAATTTACAAATAAAATCAGGCCAAAGTCCCAGTATTAAAGTATGCCAAATTTCCTCAAAAAGTCAGCATTAATTATAATAAATATAGTCTCATGCCCCACCCATTCCTAAAGCGAAGGGGCAGGGTGACAAGGTCGTGATAATAATAACTGATTGTGGGCTGACATGCATGACATGTCAACCTACCTTTTCAGAACCAGATCCCACTGTAGCTACACTGGAAGCAGCAGAGTAACAACAACCTTTACCTTAATTTGATAAAATATCTCATCAGACACATCCAAGTCCACATATTTTGCCCAAATTTCATCATACCACTGAAAAATGACCCTTAACTTCACATTCAACTGAAACAAAAAGGTTTTGAGGAAATCATTATTTAGCTAGGATAAGTCCTCGACTTCAGCCTTAGTGGGCAACATCAAGGCCTCTTAGACCTTAAGAAAACACAGCAAAACTTTACAATTTGGAGCAGCCATTTTAATTTACAAAACACGTGTTCCATGAATAATGATAATAACAGGTAGGATCTACCACTTTAAGATGGCTGCCTCTCTGGTTAGCTCTGATGACTTTTATCTTGCTAACTTTAAAGTCATTTGTTGGATCTGCAACGAGTTTGCTTCACCTAATTTTAAAGGGACTTTACGTCACATAGCTGCTGTTCACTCATGGGATCCAGATTTCTTTACACTTTGTCAATTTTATGGTTGTTCCAGGATGTAGAGCAATTCCTTACTTAAGAAGCACATTTATAGAAAACACGGAAATATCCTTGAGTCTGCTGATGTCATAAGCTTTACTCTGTTACAAAGTGATATTAATGATGATTACAGTGATAATTTTGTAACAGGCTGCAAATTAAACAGAAGTAATAGACGAAAATGATACAATGGCTGTAACAGATGGCAAAAGAAATGTAGCCCTTTATATTTTAAGTCTCCTGTGATTTTTAAAGTTCCTCAAGTGCATTTAGAATTACTTGTTGCTGATGTAACAGTGTTAATAGAAAATAAAGTCTCTGTAACAATAAAAGAATTCAATCATGTTCAACAGAATGATGACCAACTTTATGGCATAATTGAAGATTTAAAGAAAAAGTTGCTGAATTTATCGAATCTATTATCTGCACTTGAAACAACTTAACTTCAGAATAAATTTTTTGAGAAAAATTTAAATTGTAGTAAGCCAAACTAAATTTGTTACTGATTAATTGTATTATTCTTTAATAGTACCCTGAGCCTATTAAAGCTGTGCAGACACTCAAGCGGATTAAAAGAAAAAGAAAGCATAGTTTGATGTTAGACTGGAATTACAGCTATTATGTCCCTCTTTTGTCATCATTGAAATTTTTGCTGTCTCTGAAATCAGTTTTAAATGATGTACGGTGTATTTTAACTTTTAATGCCTCACATATACGTTACTATCAATTCTTGTCTTAGGTTATTGCTAGGCATAAATGTTCAGACGACTATAATAGTGACTATTGTCCTACTGCAAACCTTGAGACCCATCTATTTTCCTTAAATGACAGAGCTGTACAAATATTTCTTTACTTTCAAAAGTTAAATATTTGCAACCTGTTAGGGTCAAGATCAAAGAAGCACAAATTAGGTTAGGTACAAATCAGTCATTGTGTTTAGTCATAATGTATGTACATTGTAATTATGTAGGGTTGTTTTATTATACACTTTGCAATATTTCTCCCAAATATTGTTCATCAGTGCCAAGTACTCAACTATTGGCTGTTGCAAATTTACAAGTAATATTGGATCATGGAATAAATCACTTACTGAACCCTGTAATTGAAGACATAAAAGTTCTTGAAACAGTAATGACTACTGAAATAAATTTTTACAAGATTTTTGTCAGTTGGTTAGTGTAAGCATATGGTTTGATGGTCATGAACATATATTTAAAGGAACATTGGTCGAGGTTCCTGGTGATAATCTTGCTAGCCAATACTTAAAAGGATATAAAGTGCTAAATACAGCATTCCGTAAATGTCGTCACTGTTTGGCAACTGCTGAAGACATGGCTCTGAATGAAAACATTATGATTGTTGTAATTGTCTTGCCATAAAATCAATTAGATACGACCTGTCATATGGCACAAAATTTTGGGAGGTTGTACCTTCTGCAATTTGCAAAAAAAAACTTCAGCAAAAATGAAATTATTAGGGCTCAAGATAGTTGATAGCATAAATTATCATATATTATATACACAAATTAAATTTTTAGCAAATTTGTAAAAATTATGGCTCTCAAAAAATTGACTATTATGGTAATATTTGTATTATCATTATTAATCTCATTATTATCATCATTATTATTACCATTATTGTGATATTCTTTATAAATAGTTCTATGATCATTCCTCGTACTTATGAGACACATTGCAACCACATTCCCTTGCTCCATGGCCCTATGTATGAAAACAACTCTACAACCTACTGTATTCACTGTAACTTGGTACTTAATTAATCTATGTATTTCCATGTGACAAATGGATTAGTTCCAGACATGTGCAGTTCTATCTTTGTCTCAGGACTTTCTCAATCTCATAAGGTAAGCCATGTTATTAACTGCACTTAGTAAGTAATAAGAACATTTGATAGCCCTTTACATGTACCTTGTGTCTTCTCTTTTATTTTGAGACGGAAGTTACACTAATGCACTCTCCGATTTCCTACTTTCTTTAAGTGTCATTCTACATTCTACAACATGTTTAACAAGTGTCATCTCTTCCCACACTCTAATTTGAGTTCATCTCTTGCTGTATGTGTCACATGTAAGTACACACCCTGTTCTGAACTATAACTGTGTTCCAGTTATTTTGGACAACTCTTTTTCTCTGTCTCTCTTAGGCCTATCTATTTTTCTCTCCTTTCTCTGACTTCTTTTGTCCCTCCTATGTCACCCTTTCTAGCATTTACACATATATCCATCACTACACTAGGAAACTTCACTCAATACAGGTCTCGATCTCTCTACAAGTACATTTATCACTACATGTAGGACCTTTAACTCAATACCGGTCTCGATCTCTCTATATGTACAACCATCACTACACATAGGAACTTTCTCTCAATACAGGTCTTGATCTCTCTACACGTACATCCATCACTACATGTAGGACCTTTTACTCAATACTGGTCTCGATCACTCTACGTGTACATCCATTACTACACACAGGCACTTTCTCTCAATACATGTCTCGATCTCTCTATATGTACATCCATTGCTACAAGTAGGAACTTTCACTCTATACAGGTCTCGATCTCTCAGCATGTACATCCATCACTACATGTAACTTGCTTCAGTCAATCAGTTGATCTCTACACAAATCAAAACTAAATCAACATCTCCATTCCTCCACTCAGTTTTCAGCAACAAGGAACAATTTGATTTCAAAATCGTCACGGACAGTAGGAAATTTAACATTACCACATTTTACTTATTATTATTCTTCCCTGACACAGGTATCAAGTAAAGCATGCAGTGATAAAAGCATTGTCTAACAGTAAAGGACACTTTGCTACACTACTAAGGTACATGTAAGTTATGCTAATAAAAAGTACACAATACACACTACCTTATTTTATACACAATTAGACATTCCTATCACATCAAGCAATACTACAGTATAACAGGAAACGACGCTATGCTACGCTACAAAGGTGAATTATACTAATAGTGAGTACACAATAGACATTACAATCTCTGATATACAATTAGATACTCCTATCACAACATCAAGCAATACAACTGAATTACAGGAAAGGACACTATGCTACTAAGGTGAATTTTACTAATAATAAGTACATTATTACCATCTTTGACATACAATTAGGTACTCCTAACACAACAAGTAATGCATCTGTATAACAGTAAAGGACACTATGCTACACTACTAAAGTGAATCATACTAAAATTAGGTACACAAGTAATTTTTATAACAACCCGACCAGGGATACATTGCATTTGTATGACTTAGCCCAAGGGCGAGGTCATGCGAATGCAATGTATCCCGCAGCGGGGGTGTTATCAACATATTTGTGTAGTAATGAGTGGGCGTATTAAACAGGTGCGCCAATGCGCATGCTCTGTAGCACCACACCTCGTAGTAGAATTGTAGCAATGGAGGACCGAGGCTCAGAAAGTCACTTTTATCAACTGATTCAGGCTTTAGGCTGACATAATCTTAAGCTGACATAATCTTACTATTTTTAGGCTATAATGTCTGGAAGAGGTCCAGAACAGAGATCCTGCGCTTGCTGACCTGCCGTGTATCAATCTTACCTTCCCCCGCCAACTAATTTGGCTTAGTCAACCATGGATTTCAACATGGAAGGAGAGCAGTGAAACTCTACCTGCATGGAGTATTGGTCTATGAATAGATCTAAAGTTTTCTACACTCTGAAGACTCACAATTGTTCCGACTTTGTAACCGCTGTCAGTTCCTGCGGGCCACTGGACCAAGGCCAGACTTTATTGCAAGCTTTATTGAAAGTTGACTATCAGCTTAAAAAACCTGTACCATAATGTTGTTTCATATATTTTATTTTAAGAGATATTTGCTGTCAACCCACAGGGATACAAATAAAACCACAGGGAGTGTTACAAATGAAAACTGTGTTACATCTCTTTTGTTATCACAGGCGGTGCCTTTGATATGCCCACTCACTATTATACAATACACATTACTATCTTTTATATACAATTAAATACTGCTAGCACAAGTAATACATGGGTGTAACAGGATTGGACACTATGCTACGTTACTAAGGTGAATTATACTAATATTAAATACACAATATACATTACCATCTTTTATATTGAAATGTATTAACAATATAAGATATGTGCGTTTATTATTATCGTAATGTATAGGTGTTGTTTAGTTTGTGTGTCTGTTTGCATTCTTTTGTATGAATTTGAAAAGTTAGATGTTTGTGCATAGTAAAGAATTTAGTAGTATTGTATGCTTGAGTCTTGGATATATCACACAGGTGATGAGGGTGGCTTCGGATTTTTTCCTTTTTGGTCAAATTTCAGAGTTACAGCCAGAGCTGGAGTCCATAGAAACCCATGAGCAGAGAGTAAAGATATTTCTACTAGCCAACGGAATAGAAGCAGACAAGGAGGTTCCCACTTTTCTGAGTATGACTGGGGCCTCTAACTTCATGCTTTTGTCTACTCTCTTAGCCCCCGATCATCCTGCCTCAAGAACTGTTGATGAGCTCCTGAGAGTCTTAATGACTCACTTTTCACATAAATGAGTTACTATTCCTGAACGTTACAAGTTCTACGACTGGTGTCAAGGTTCTTCTGAGTCAGCCGTTCAGTTTGCTGGGGAGCTCCGAAGACTTGCTACTCACTGTATATTTGGTACTTTTTGGAGCAGGCATTAAGAGATAGATATGTTTGCGGTTTGAGAAACATCACTGCTCAAAAGAGGTTGTTGGGAGAAGATAAGACTGACTCTGATAAGTTAACTTTCAAATCAGCCGTAGAAATAGCCGGAATGATGAAGGCTGTGAAAATTGATATTCAGGAAATGAACGCTGGAAAACCCAAAAACCCCATTTAAAACATTCAGAGTTGGCAGGCGAAGCCTTGCTATTGCTGTGGCAAGGAATGGCACACCCCAGAGGTGTCAATTTCGATAAGCTATTTGTCGTTTTTTTGGCAAGAAGGGGCATTTTCAGACAGTATGTCGGTCCAAGCCAAAAGTTCAATGGAAGACGGCTCTTGTATAGAAGCTTAAGGATGAGCAAGGCTTCGATGAAGAGGATGAGTCAGCAGATGAAATCCTGGGAGTCTTCAAAGTGATGCTAATGCTGTTAGGTCAGCTGAGACCCTAAATGGAGTAGCCGTTCCTCTGGAAGTAGATACTGGGGCTGCAGTGTCAATTATCTCCCATCATTAATATCGTAATCACTTAGGAAAAGTTAGGCTGCTTCTGGCTACTTTGCAGCTGCATACTTTTACATATGAGAGGCTGGTATTGGAAGTCTGTGATGGTTAAATTCAAGGGGCAACGAGTGCGAGAGGATATCTATGTTATAGCTTGGAGAGGCCCAGCATTGCTTGGTGTAGAAATATCCTACAACATATCAAGTTAGATTGGGTCAGCAGTAGAAATATCTTACAACATATCAAGTTAGATTGGGTCAGTGGTAGAAATATCCTACAACATATCAAGTTAGATTGGGTCAGCATATGCAAAATACATAGTCCAACTCCTGAAGGATTGGCTAACCATTGAAAATCCTACAGCTCAGTGTTGTCTGACCACCTTGTTACCTTTGTCAATCCAAGGTCCAGCTGCATTTAAGGATAGGAGCTGCTCCTCAATACTTTCCACAAAGACCTAATCCTTTCGCTTAAAATAAGAAGTGGAAAAGAAAATTGAGAGACTGGTGGCGTCCAGAATTCCAGAGCCTGTTGATGAGAGTGACTGGGCTTCTCCTCCTGTGGTAGTGGTTCCCAAAAAGATGGACAAATTCATCTTTGTTGGGAATACAAGGTAACCATTATTCCTTCGCTAGTTGTAGATACTCACCAACTTCCAAAACCACAGGTCCAGTTTGCTTCTCTAGCTATGGGAGACAAGTTTATCAAGTTGGACTTGTCACAGGCCTACCAGCAGATGCAAGTTCATCCATCCTCTAAGGAGTTAGTCAATATGAACACCCACAAGGGCTTGTTTCGATACACAGGGTTGCCTTTTGGAGTTGCTTCTATCCCTGTCATTCTTCAGAGAGCCATAGACAACATACTTCAAGCTATTTTCCAAGTCCACTGCTACATTGATAACATACTTATTTTAGGCTCTAATGACCATGATTGTCTTAAGAACCTCAAGGAAATCCTACAGCGGTTACACAAAAATGGCATAACTGTAAAGAAAAGCAAATGTTTCTTTCTACAAGATTCCGTTGAGTATTTTGGACATGCGTTAGATAAGGAAGGCTCACATGCTGCACCAGAGAAGTTAAAGGCTATACAGGAGGCACCAACTCCAATCAATATTCGTGAGTTACGATCATGTTTGGGATTAATAATTAGTATGGTAAATTTATACCAAGCTTGTCCCCCTTAATGCATCCTCTAAATAATTAACTTTAGCATGGGTTCAAGTGGATTTGGTGCAAGGACTGCCAAAAGGCATTTTAATGTGACCAAAAAGTGATTGATATCAAGTCTTGTGTTGGTCCATTTTAACCCCAAATTAAATGTAGTTCTGCCTACAGATGCCTCTGCCTATGCGTTGGGGCTCATCAGATGCCTAATGGGGAAGAGCATCTTATTGCCTTTGCTTCCCGGACCATGTCCCCAGCAGAGCACAACTATTCTTAGTTGAAAAAGGAAGCCCTTTCAATAATTTTGGGAATTAAAAGGTTTCATCAGTACTAGTTTGGGAGACATTTTACATTGTTGACTGATTACAAGCCTTTATTGACTATTTTGGGGCCTAACTCTAGTACACCTACACTAGCAGCCACCAGATTACAACGATGAGCTACACTTTTGTCTGTTTATTCCTGTCACATAGGTTTCAGGGGAACCAAAAATCATGCAACTGCTGATGCTTTTTCACGGTTACCATTACAATCTGTTTCTACTAATTATGGTACTGATGTGGTCACTAGATTTTATCTAGTTCAGATGTTTGGTCTTCCCCTAACCCACAGCGCTCTGATGTCACCCTCTAGGAGGGATCCAGTCAGTGGTGAGTAAGGTCATTCATTACACCTAATATGGCTGGCCTAATTCAGTTCCTGAAGACTTATAAGTGTTTTGGAGGAGGAGACATGAGCTAACCTCAGGGCAGGTTGTTTACTTTGAGGGTGTAGAGTGGTGGTGGCTTGTCAAAGAAGGGTAATGGAAGAATTGCATAAAGGGCATCCTGGAATTTTGCCAATAAAGGCCCTGGCTGGAAGTAACATTTGGTGGCCAGGAATGGACCACCAAATAGAGAGATGGGCTAGAGCATGTTCTCCATGCACTCAAGTCAAGAGTGATCCTGCTCTTGTGGCTCTTGATCCATGGGTCTGGCCAACTAAACCATGGCGGCGCATCCATATAGACTTTGCAGGACCTCTGTTAAACAAAACATACTTAGTAATTGTTGGTGCATTCTCCAAATGGCCACAGAGGTATGCAAGATGGGGAGTAACTTCCACAACCAAGATCATTGACGTTTTGCAACACTTATTTTGTAAGTATGGAATCCCAGAACAGGTCGTGAGTGACAATGGACCACAGTTTAGGTCAGAGGAGTTTTAGGAGTTTATTTCTAGACTGGGAATCAAACATTATCGATCAGCTGTGTACCATTCTGCTACAAATGATGCTGCGGAGCGACTAGTTAAAACCTTAAAGCAGTCCTTGAAAGCTGCCCATTTAATTAGAGCTTCCTCTTAAAGCAGTCCTTGAAAGCTGCCCATTTAATTAGAGCTTCCTCTAAGGGGGTTCTTTATGATTTTCTACTTTAGTATAGGGCCACTCCACATCCTGTCACTGGTGTCACACAAGGTGAGCTGTTTCTGGACCCGTGAAAGCCGAATACTATAAATGATGTAGAGCGAAATATTATGACCAAAGAAAAAATCGTCCACTTAGTGTAAAGGAAGGGTTTAGAAAGGATTGGTGCGGAAACAAGTGCTCACAGCAGTAGCAGGGGATAGGACGGTAAAAGTTATGCTTCATTCGGGAACTGAAGTAACTCGCCATTTTGATGAAATTTACAGACGTCCAGACAATGTGCCACTGACTACTAAAGCTAGTGTGGTTGAACCAGAAACTTAAGTCACAGGAACTGAGTCTAGCTCTATAGGGAATGGTGTGGTTTCTGGAGCAATAGAAGATTGCTCTCGTTCAGGGGAGAAAGCAGTATTCTCTGAGACAAAAGCAACAGGAACCAGCTCTTCAGTCCTAAATCCAGTAACTCTTGAAGTAACATGCTTGCCCTCAGAAGTGAATTGCCCCATGGTAAATTCCCTAGTACAATCTGCAAAGCGATATCCCTCTAGAGTTTGGCGGCCTCCAGACTGCCCCTGGTTTTTACGGGACTTCTAAGGACAGATCTCTTTTAGTGGAGAGGAGTGCAATGTATTAACATTGTATGATATTATTATTATTATTGTAATGTATAGGTGCTGTTTAGAAGGCATGTTTGTTTGCATTCTTTTGTACGAAATTCGATTTCCTATGTGTACAATCTGCAATCAATGACTCCCGGTACACTATGTAGCTTCCATTCTTTCTAGTGGTGAATAAAGTCCTTATCTTTTCCATTTAACAATAATATTAATGTGAGCTGTAAACAGTATTGATCAATGGGCTAGTTGCTTATGTTTTAGTGTAGTTTTATATCATTAAAATGTGTTGCAACTACTACGAAACAGGTGCAAGACCTAATCTAAGTTACAAAGAGTATATACATATGTAGTGTTTTTGGGCCAATGGTTTATTATAGCAGCATTATAGTGTGACCAACCTAAACCAGGCCATTTTTACTATCATTGGGAATAAATGATATAGTATGGGAGCTATAGAAATGATTAAACATGCAAGACACAAAAAACAAAGGAGCTTAGTTTCTGAATACCTTCAATGTTTCATTGATATGGTAACTTTTGCGTCAACATTGCCAAACGGAAATTATGATAAGTCTAGTACTGAAAAACACTACAAAATAATGGATAACTACAAATTTTTCACTACAATTAGCTGTTTCACAGCATTTGTTTTAATTATTGGGCTTCAGCCCACTTTGTTATGAGAGAACTGTAAGTTAAAAAGTAAGTAAAACTGCTGTCGGTACTGTGCTTTTCACTAAAACTAGGGAGAGTAGCATGCATTGCCACGGCACAATACAAAGGAATACAATTATTATCTCACCAGTTCCTAGTTTTGTATCCCTTTCATTTACTGAAATATTTATAACTAATGTTACTTCAAGACCATGCCACTTAATTTTTTTGGTTTTATGGCACGTAATGGGCAAAACTTCCCCTTCTTTCTAGGCGCTTTACATAACATTTAGCTACTTGTGATCAGTGTTGCCAGATAGGTTGGGCCAAAAGTTTACAAAATTTTGTCAAAAAGTTCATATTTTTGTAAAAAAGTTCATGCATGTAATAACTTTTAATTAACTAGCAAATTAACTATAATAACTATTAATAACCAGTTGTTATTATTAATTAACTTCTTTTTAACCCTAATAAAATTAATCAGAGTCAGATTCACAATCTGATGCAGGGCAATGATACAATGTATCGGATTGCATCCTCATTTTAGTAGCTGAATCTGGCTTGAAACTTGTGAAACTACCTGCACTTTTTACTCAATCTTTTACCTTTAATAAAGATCGAACTGTTGAAGTGTGAAGCCTATTGCGTGTTTTTGTCTTAATCAAGTTCACAGAAGAAAATATCCTCTCAACATCAACATTTGCATGAGGCAAAGATAACAAGCTTTGCATAAAGTAGCAAAGCATACCAAACTGAGGACTACCTCCGCCATCTTCTATTTTAGAAAGCCGACCCCAAAATTCTTCTGGATTCATGCCCTCTCGATCAAATGGTAAAGAAACTATCTTAAGACGACGCCATTCATTATCTATAATTTGTAACTTCGACTGATCAACTAAGTTAGTAAATCTAGAGCACAAAGGTACAAGTGATGGGAACTTCGACTGACTGTCACTACTAGGATCAAGTGCCTCAAGCATTTCAATTTCTGGTGCATCAAGTGGAAATCTC